>NC_046665.1:27414872-27431760 GCF_010883055.1 Belonocnema kinseyi | reverse complement strand
GCGCATACTTTGAATAAAATATTTGTTATCATTCTCTTGAAATAAATGTGTTTTTTTCTTGAAAAAATACCGGTTTCATATGTATACACCTGGTACATTGCAAAGTGTGAATTTATACGTTTTTAGGCGATTAAAATTTCAATTCATTATTCAAAAGGTCCAAACAAATAAAAAAATTGTACATATCTAACTGCGGACATTTTATTTGTCATCTCGGTAACAAGTGTTAATTTCAGAAAAATTAAGAATTTGTATTCCTATGAATACGCGATTTTTCCTCCCTCTAAAAATCCCCCAACGGGAACAGGAAAGGTGCAAATCTTATTCCTCTCAATCGACTTAGTAAAATTTAACGAAAGCATTTATTTAACCCATTTTTCAGTATTAAATATTTTCATAACTCATAAATTCAAAGAATATTCAAATTTATATTTATTTATATTTTAATAATTTATTTAAACGTCTTAAAAATGCAACAAAGAAATCTATGTGAATGTGTGAATTTAAATAATTTTAACTCTAGAGAGGCAGAGCTGACTTGGTGAGAATTAAAATTTCAGAATTTACATTCCGCATGAAGGAATTGAAACAACTTATTACACATATTTTGTGAACTTATTAAAAGGAATTAAATAAAATCAAAATATGATCACTTCTGAGGAATAAAAAATATATCTGTGAGGTGCGTTACCGGTACAATTAGAAGGAATTAAATATATTGAAAACACGTTATCTTTGGGAGAATAGAAAACTGTGTGGCGTTCGCTATGGAAATAAAAGTGAATAAATTTAGGAGGTATCTTATTCTTATTGTGGCATTTTAGGCAGATGGAAAAATCGCGCATTCAAAATAATAGAATCATCTTCACTTTTGCGCTGAAATCTGAAAATATTAATTTTTCTCTATTCTACGCTTATTAATGGGATGCAAAACTCTAGTAACTTATTGATAAAAGGACAAACTGCAACTTTAAAAATAAATAACTTTAATTATGCATAATCATGCGTATGCTCTCATTCATTCGCATTGAGGAGCATTGAAATTAATTAGAACTCTCGCATTCAAAAGTTTTCAACTTGCTATAATCTTCCTCTCATTCATTCGCACTCAATATCATTGAAATAAATGCGAACGCTCACATAAAAAAATTTTCAGTTTACCCTAAACTTTCCTCTCATTCAATCGCATTTAGCAGCATTCAAATAAAAGGGAAATCTCGCATTAATGAGGATTAACTTGCCTTCGGTTTGCTTCGAATTTAATAATACCTTAATTAACGCGAAATCCCGCATTGGACAGGATTCATTTATTTCAAAGTTTTGTTTCGCATTTATTCGCATTCATGATTTAGAGGCTATATGTGAAATGTCACATTTGAAAGTTTCAGACTATCTTCCAATCCGAGATTGTTGAAAAACGGATTTCACGAGAACATCTCGTGAACATGAAACAATGCTTTTCAATTTGACATTTTCTGCAGGGAAAATAGCCATATCTTCGTGAAGCCCAGTCTTTCTATCTTAATGAATCGCGCACTTATCCACCTCTAGCCTTTTCTATCCGTTGGACAAAAACAAATTTCGTCAAATTTTTTATTCCTTTTTTCCTATCCAAGTGAATCCATTTCTATCTTTTCAGAAATATAAGATAGCCCTATCTTCGTGAATCTGAGTATTTCTATCTAAACGAATCCACAGCTTATCCTCTTTATCCTTTTCTATTCGTTGGGCAATCTTAAATTTTGTCTTTGTTTTTCAATCCCTATCTTCTGATCTCATTGAATCTTTTTCTATCTTTTCTGAAATATAAGATAGCCCTATTTTCTTACATCCCAGTCTTTCTATCTATCTATCTCTCTATGTCTTTCTGTCTTAATAAATCCTAAACTTATACACCTCTATCCTTTTCTATTCCTTGGGCAAACCAAAATTTCATCTATCTTTTTGAATACCTATTTTCCTATCCAAGTGAATCCACTTCTATCTTTTTTTGAAATATGAGATAGTCCTATCTTCCTAACCGTAGCATTTCTATCCAAATGAATCCTCCCCTTATCCACGTCGATCCTTAGCGAGGCGTGCGCTAGTTAAGGTACATCCCTGACTTAGTACCGGCAGGTTCCCAGTAGGTGGCTGAATGTGAAAGCCAGGCGCAAGTAAAATCATTTGCACAGTCTATAACTGGAGGGTCAGCAGACGTCTTTGCAGAGTTCGGACCAGGAGGGATAAAGTCAGTCATAGAGTAAGATAGACGGTTGTGAATACCATGGATAGAAAAAGATAGACAGCTGTGATTGTGAAGGATAAAGCCAGGGATACAAAGAGATAGATCTAAGTACGCGCGATGGATAGAGCGTGGAAAGAAAAAGATAGAGTTTTTGGGATGCAAAGTGTGCATTTGGGAAGGATTGAATATCTCTATCTTTTTGTATCCATACGTTTCTATCTTTTTGAATCTTTTTACTTCCAGCAGGAGAGAACAGAAAAAGTGCAAATCCTATCCCTCTCAAAATCGACTTCGTAATATTTTACGAAAGAATTTATTCAACCTATTTTTCATTATTAAGTCTTGTTATAACTTATAAATTCGCAAAATATTCAAATTTATTATAATTTATATTTTAGTAATTTATTTAAACGTATTAATTGGACTTATCATGAAAAAGATAAGATTAAAATTAACGCAATTGACATGAGATTCATGCGCATAATATGCGGGAAAAGCCTGATGGACAAAGTAAGTAACGAGATAATTCTAAAAGAATGTGGTGCAGAAGAGACGCTAGTAGACACATAGGAAAGAAATCGTTTAAGATGGTTCGGGCATGTTGAGAGAATGCCAAATGAACGACTAACGAAACAAGTGTATCAAGGTAAAGTAAATGGCAGCGTGCCCAGAGGTAGACCGCTGAAAGAATGGTTAGAATGTGTGAATGAGACCCTAGTTAGAAGAGACATAAAAAGTCACAGAAACACAAGAGCCTCCATGAAAAAATGCATGAACATAAAAGCAGCTAGAGAAGTATGTCAGGATAGGAAAGTATGGCGGCAAATAGTTATTAAAAAGAGTGTCGGTAGAGTGAATGACGCCTGAAACAAAAGACCTTGGCCACTAATGGACCCAAGTGGGGAACCTTACATAACGACTTCGTGAGGTTCTTCGCTTGGGGTGATTGCTAGAGAGATTGATCAGCAACCTGGGTCGGAGCAGTGTTGCGGAACGAACGTGTTATTTACTTAAATAGCACGAGAATTATGGGTCAATCTAAAAAATCTCTATCCCTTCCACACACTACTCATTTCCCCTACCGAGTGAATCACGTCTACCCCGAAAGGGAAATTGCTTAATGGTGTAATAATAATAAAAAATGCATGTAAGAAATCTATTTAAATGTGTGAATTAAAATAATTTTAACTTTTAAGAGGCGCACTTGAATTGATTAAGATTAAGTTTTCGAAACTTATACTTCTCATGAAGGAATTAAAGCAATTTATTACACATATTTTGTGAAATTATTAGAAGGAATTAAATAATCTCAAAAAACATACACTTTTGTGGAATAGAAGACATCTCTGTGAGGTGTATCTGTTGGTACAATTACAAGGAATTAAATATATTGAAAACACGTTCTCTTTTATGGAATAGGAACCTATGCGGCGGCCACTATGGAGATAAAAAGAAATTAGTTTCTGACCCAGTGGGCACAAATCTGGCGACGTCTTTAAGACAACTTGACGACATCCTGTGTCCATGTCGTTTCGGTTCCTCTGCGATATCGTAAAGACATCGTCAGATCATACGACTTATTTACGATATCGTAAAGACACCTTAACGACGTGGACATAGGATGTCGTAAAGTTGTCGTAAAGATGTCGTAACGATGTCGTAAAGGCGTCGCCATACTTTGTGCCCGCTGGGGAGATATCCTATTCTTATAATGAAATTTTACGCAGATGGAAAAATCGCGCATTTAAAATAATAGAATAATCTTCACTACTGCTCCACCTCTACTGCTCCACTATTGACATAGGAGAATAATTCGTAAATAGAACATGTATACAGGTGAGCAAAAGGAAACAAATAAATACTTATACTTGAAAATGACTCTGATAAAACCAGAAGTATTCTTTTAACCTCAATTTAGACAAAACTGTTAATAGAATCATTTTTTTCGCCTTACAAAAAGGCATGTCACGAATAAAAAGACAGCACTGTTATTTTTTGGTCATGTTTTCGAGACAGACCGGTATCGATATTCCCAAATTGTAACGCTATAATCAAAGAGTTAAATGGCTTTTTATATACCAGATCACATTTCAGCTTCTAATCTTACCCAAAAAATCGATTTTAGTTAAAAAATGTTGTCGAGCGTCACAGGCTGTAAGGCAAATTATCGGACTGTCACTTTCTGTGTGTAATTTTATTCGTGTCAATATCTGCCTGTTATTTTTTCTGCCATTTTTTCTGTCGTCGTGAAAAAATAACAGGCCTGTAATTTTTTCATGCCATCCCTTTTCGTCAGGATTGCATAAGAATTATTTAAATATATTACCCCACTGTTTATTTCATTAAAATATTTAATTATACCTCAAATATGCAATATAAGTTTTATTATTTATATTATAAAGCTAATTATTAAACTATCAATTTATTTTTATTGCCTTATTATACGTAATATGCATAAGAGATATATAGAAATTTTGATTTCCAACTGATAAATATGAATATTATGTTAATTAAGTGTCCAGTGATAATTTTGTAAATAAATTGTTTTTTTTTACTTTAACATTACAAGGTTTATTTTTAAGTGATTTAAAAGAAGAAATGTTTACATTTTACGAGTGATATTATTAATATTATTTTATAGGATTGAGTATACTGATCAGTATGGATTCCAGTAATTCCAATTATGGAAATACTGGCAATGGTGCTGCCGAATCACAAAGAAAGTCTTACAAGAAATTTGTACGGCCAGACTACAAGCCGAGCATGGTGTCCCGTCAAACAGACGAATATTCAAGAAAACGTTTTACCGAAAGTTTAGGTAATTCAGCTCTAATGCATGGAAATTAATTACAAGTAAGAGCTTCACGAAATAGAATGCATAATAATAAACTTTCATATAGATCATTCTATAATATGTAAAAATAAACTTTAGTACTTACTATTGCTATGTTCACAATATCAAGATAATCAAAAACTAAAGTATGGGATTTTTATATCGTTGTAGCACAATTGAAAAAATCCTGTTATTAGTTATGATCAGTATTTACTCGTGCACATCTTCAAATATTTTATAATTTCTTTAGGAAATAGATCTGCATTAAAAATGAGTGAAAGTTTCTCATCATAAAATAATTCAGATTATCCAGCGAGTAACGTAAGCGAAGAACAATGACATTCTGAATTTAATGATTTTAATTCTTCTTCAAGAACCATCAATATCGAATCTACTTCTGTACGAGAAATAAATGAAGTTGGCTCTGTAGGTGAAGAATCGATTCATGCCAGTGATACATCAGACGATGATCACAGAAAGCAGTATTCTTGGGAAAACAGGATAATTTTCCAAATGTCTGGGTTTTCCGTTACAGATGTACTGGCTATGATTAGAGAATTATGCTTAAGATTTGGAATATCACTCGAAGCTTAAACTATCTAATTTCTAAAATGTTCGTTATTAGCCTTTCATAGAAGAGAAGAACAGAACAATGTTATTAAAAACAATATCGAAGATGTACAAAATGGAATTTTATATCGAAAAGTTAACCATAGGATGTTAACGTGGATTTAATGAATTCATTCTTAGCAAAATTCAATGAACAAATTGAAGCACTGAGTTTCGGAGGTATTATTAATGCGGAGCAGCAAATCTCAAGAAAGGTGCAGTGCTGCCAGAACGACCTACAAGTTTACCCCCACCATACCTACCTATTGGGAGCCGCAAAACAGAAGGTACATGATTACCACTGTGAGTTCGTATGTAAGCCGAAAATGCACGATTCGACTTGGGTTTTCTGCTGTACGATGATTGACGATCTGAAAGCTTCGAAAGACTTCGGTGGTCTTCTACTTATATCTCGATCCCTATTTGAAATAAATGGAAGAAATTGGCGAATTTAATGTTTGGAGCGATTCTTCATTTCATGCATGAGTCGATTTTGAGTTTATGTTTTTTAGGTTATATAATATGCAGAATAGATATTATTACTATTATATATATTATTCATGTTAATATTATAATGATAAATTATTATATCAATATTAATGATTGCTTGACTATTTATTAATAATAATAGTTCAACTTTTAACTAAAGGAATTAGTTTTCTGCCAAAAAATAATTGTTGAAGAAAATACATAATTAAAAAAAATGGATAAAGTTGTTTTAAAGAAAATAGTTACATTTTTGAATAATAAGTTAAATTTTTATCCAAAATACTGAAGTGTATACTAAAAAAAGTAATTTTCTATAAAATACATGAATTTTTCACAAAAGAAATTTATTTTCCACCAAGATCAGTTTTGGATACAAAAAATCAAAGTTTAATCATAATTAAATTTTCGAGAAAAAAGATCAATTTTCTACCAAGAAAGACAAGTATTCAATAAAATACAAAAATTGTCAACTAAAAAAGATCATTTTTCAACGAAACATAGAATAGTTAAATTTTTAGTTTAAAAAATTGGTTTTTAACACAAAACAAAAAGAATTTTCTACAAAATAGTTAAATTTTCAGAAAACTAATTTTCCAACTAAATTTATGAATCATCAACCTATTATACCGAAAAAAGATTGTCAATGTTTTTTAATAATTAACCGAATTGTTTTTAGAGAATTCGGTGTTTCTTTGATACAAGTGTACAAATGTAGATATAGATTAGAATTAACGAAGGGCCACATGCCTGGTCCTACTTATACTCTAATAGAAGTAGGTCTGCTCACCCAAAAAGGAAAGTCAAAGGAAAAGTGTGTCGACGAAGAGTTAAAGTAAAATAGGTAACGGGCTTGAAATTAAATGGGTAACACTCCCCTTTTTAGATAAGGTCTAGTCCTCTAAACCTATTTTAAATTTTCTAGGCTTAATCGGTTCCATTAAGTTCACTAAAGGTCGAGCAGAGGCAGTATAAGTTACAATTTGTGGAGTAATATGGTTTTTTGTTTTAACGCAGAATAGACAGAGTTTTTTGGGAAATAATTCTCTAATTAATTCGAAAATTCCACATTTGTTTGCATAGCCTGTTCTAGTAGATATTGCTAGTGCGCAGATTAGCAATAACACCTTCATCTGTAAAATGAGGCATTATTTGGTCTATATGTATTCGGATTATTTTGTTTCTGTCCCTTAATCTAATATTGTTGTTATCTGTTAGATCTATTACTTCAGATGGACCTTTCCAAATAAATAGGATATAGTTTATTCACTTTAGTATTATTTTTAAATTTTACTCTATCGCCTGATTTGTAAATCGGATGTGTTCTTGCTATTCCTTCATCTAATCGCTTTTTAGTCTATTTGTTCTAATTCTATACTCTCTCTCATTTTCGTAATATTACGGTCGTGTGACAGTTTCCATTTTTTGATCAAGTCTTGATAAGTGAGATTAGTGGATGGAGTTATTTTAGATGGGATATTGGGTTCTCTACCGAACGTAGCTTCGAAGGGTATTGCTCCTAAAGTAGTGTTTTTCATAGTATTTATTGCAAAACTAATAAATTTTAAATTATCATCCCAATCATTATTATTTTCAGCCATTGATGTTTTAATTAAGTTTTTTAAGGTAGAGTGCATTCTTTCAATGTTACCATTCGATTGAGGATGAAAGGATGTTGTTTTTATACGTTGAATTCTGAGCGCTTCTTCGAATTACTGCATTAATTCAGATAGGAAGTTTTGTCCTTGATCTGATAAAATAGTCTTAGGTGCACCAAAGATGTGGATATAATGTTCTAGCAGTCCGTCAATGATTGAATTTGATTTTTCGGTCTGCACAGGTAGCAGGACGGTGCACCTTGTTAACCTATCTTGGATATTTAGTATATATTTATTACCTTTCTGGTTTTCTGGTAAAGGTCCGAATATATCTAAGGCAATTTTATCGTTAGGATTTGTTGGGATGTCAGGTAAGATGCTGGATGCTTGGTTGGTTATTCTAGTGGTTTTTTGTAATTGACAGATAGGACATTTTTTGACATAATTTTTAATTTGTTCGTCCATTCCTAACCATACTCCAATCTTCTTAGCTCGTTCTAAGGTGTTTTTCTCTCCTAAATGATTCGAGTGAGCCTCTTTCATGATTTGCTCTTTTTCAGCTTTAGTGAGGTCTCGGACATTCTAGAAGCATAAATGGAATCCCGTATCTGGATAATAATTTGATAAGAATTGTACTAGTTCTTGGATTTGTTCTTTCTGTATGACAGTGAATAATGGATCCTCAAATTGCAACCGTACTAAAGTCAATTTTCTATCCTTAAATTCATCTACAACCCAAGCTAAATGTTTTAACCAGTTTTCTTCATCATATTTTGGCATACTTTCTTTTGTAATTTGCTTCCATAATTTTCATACAGCATTTGGTTTAATTTTTACTCTTTCATTAGTGACAGGGTCTAATCGCCATTCTATAAATTCGTTGTACCAGTTCACTTGGGGATTCACAGGTGTTTCTTGTGACTCGTTTTCCATACCTTCGACGTCGGAATCGATGGATTATTCTGGTTTCTCTCTGCTGAGTATCTTGTCTTTCTCTTTTGGTTTTAGTGTTTTAATCTCAGTAATTTTAGGCTTAGCTGTTACAGGTTCTGGTGCTTTTAAGTATCCAGTGATAGGTGTGCCTAAAATTTCGATTTCGTTCATTTCAGCTAACTTCATTTCTAGTTTATCTACGAGTGCGTCCTCAAAGGCAAGGTGCAATAAATCTTTTTCCCGGATGGGGAATAGTCTTGATAGACAGTCTGCGGCTGTATTTTCTTTTCCTTTCACGTACTGTACTTCATATTTATATTCCTCGAGTCTTAATCTCCATCTCAATCATTGTCAACTGGGGGTTGTTAGGGTGAATCTATCTTTAAAATCTGAAAATCTTAACACGGGTGATTCGCATAGTACTTTTTTTAGTGTATTGAAGCTCTCTGTAGATCTGGACGTCCAATCAAAGATAATGTCTTTTTGTGTTAAATTTGTTAAGGGTTTTGCTATGGATGAGAAATTTTTGTTATAAATTTCCTATCATAACCGGCAAGTCCTAGAATTGATTGGATTTGTTTGATGGCTTTAGGCTCTTTAAAATTTTGGACCGCTTCTACTTTAGCTGGGCTAGGTTTCACTCCTCCTGATGCAATTAAATGTCCTAAGTATTCAAGCTCGGATCTGAGATACTCACACTTGGAGGTTTCTAATTTTAGTTGGAGTTTTTTTATTCTTTCTAGAACAGTTACTAAATTCCTATTATGTTCTACAAGAGTTTTCCCAAATATTACGATGTCGTCTATATAGACAAAGCATTCTTGTCCTATAAGTCCTCTAAAAGCATTGTCCATCATTCGTTTGAATGTGGCTGAAGCATTTTTAAGGCCAAAGGGCATTCTGTTGTATTCGTAATGCACTCATGTCGAATGCTGGGAAGTATTTGGCTTGCCCGAGTTGGTCCAAGATATTATATATAAATCTGAATCCTTGTTTAGTTGTCTGTAATCAATAACCATTCTAAGTTTATTTCCTTTTTTAGGCACTACCCATAGTCGTGAATTAAGAGGTGAGTGCAAGCGCCTAATTATTCCTTTTTGTAGAAATTCTCGGATGTGTTCTAAGGTAAATTTCCTGTGAGCTTCGGGGAGCTTGTGCGATCTTAAGTTAAATATTTTGCCTGAATTTAACGTTATTTCATGGTGCGTCAATGTGGTGCAGGGTAAGGGGTCACCGGGTAAGGTAAATACTTCCTGATATGTATGAATAATGTCGCGTATTTAACTTCTTATACTTGGTTCGATATGAGATAACTGCAGGATGTTTATAAGTTCTAGGATCCTAGTTAATGTTGTTTTATATAATATCTTTTGCTGCTCGCTTCCCTCTTTTTTCTGAGTCTCGTCTCGAGACTGTATGTTTAAAATTCTTTCTATTTTGATTGTTTCTGGTATTAAAAAGGGTTGCGTACAATAGTTATTTATTGGTACATTTATTTCACAATTTTTTACGGTATAAATTCCATCAGGAATTAATTCATTTTCTGCTATCCAAACATTGACGTCTTCTTCTACTGCTTCTGTTCTGCAGATTTTTGAAGTATTTTTAGCAATGTAGTTGCCATTCTTATAGAGGGGTATTTTAATGTCGTCTAAAATTAGGAATGCTGGTGTTATGGCATACCTTTGATATTTTTTAAATATAGGTAGACCAATGATTCCGGCTTCTAGTAGAGGAAAATCATCATTTACTATTTGGAAAAGAAGTTTTTTCTTTGCATTATGCTGCTTCTAAAGAATGGTGTCGATCATTGCCCATTGCAAATTTCTTACGTAATTTTATTTTTTCAAATTTGTCTGGTAAATCACTTTCCTTTATAATTTTAATTGAAGCTCCTCAGTCAACTAGTAGGTTGTATTCTCTGCCATTTCCTCTTCTTCCTCTAATGGATAATAATTGTCCACATACTGTTGAGACTCGGCTGAGTCCTCGTACTCTATCTGTTCCATTATTTCCTCTTCTGTCATTAGTCTGATGTCTATTGTGTTGTCTTCTTCTTCTCGAATTGTCATTATTTGGAGTGGTCGGTTGAAACATGAACCGTATTTGCGTTGCAAAGTGGCCAAGGTTTCCGCATTTGTGGCACTTCATTTTACTGCGATCGGCCAGTCGGATGTTCTGGTTCGGAACTCAGGGCGTTGTGTTTGGTTGAATTCGTTGGATGTGTGGTGTTGTGGGTTGGCATATGCTAGTATTTATTTGAGGGCGTGGAACTTTTCGTTGATGCGTCGACTGCGCTTCTTTAAACCATATCTCAGATTCTATTGCCATGTTTTGAGCTTCTTGTAAATTAATGGGATTCTGTACTTTAATTTGTAGTCCAATTTCTCTTATCACGTTCAATATGTACCTTTTTATACTTGTTTTTTCTTCAATATTTATTGCTATTTTTCTTTCTTTAGAACTTGAGTGTTCTAATTGTACCGCGTATTTGAGTTCATTAACTGTTTGTCTGAATCGTAAATTACAATTTTGAGTAGTTTCATTAATTCCTTGTTTAAAACTTTCCAGTTTGCTTTTTAAGGCTGAAACTGATCCAATCTGTTTCAAATTTTGTCTTAACGTTTCATACAAGTCATCATATCCGTGGATAGATGAGTACCTTATTGCTTGTTCAGCGTATCCTTGGATTTTTCAGCAATTATAACCCATATCATCTTGTCCGTTTAGAACCTTTATTGTCCTAATTATACCTTTCGCGGGTATTTTTTGTTCCGGTGGTTGATTTTCACGTTTGGAATTTTCATGAGTTGACTCGAATGCAGTTTCTGGTTTAATAGTTGAATTTATAACCCTTGTAAGTTGTGGTTAAGTAATTTTTTTCTATTTGCTCCTCTTCATCGTCTGATTCATTTCTATCTGATGTTAGAATATCCTCGTCCATATCCGAAACTACTTTCCCTTCCACTCCACATTCCTCAGCAACGGATTGTATTTCTAAAAGTCGTTTATCGTTTTCCCTTGCTAGTATAGATACGTTCACTTTCACTCCATTCAGTTCGGCTAGTATGGTTCGTAAAAGATCCTCGGTTCCCATGTGAGAGGGGGATAGGGGTCTTAGAAGAGATGCTTCTACAGACATTGCAGCTGTTAAGAAATATAAACTAAACTCGTCTATTTAATCTGTGCCAGCGTCTCGCCCGTCAGTCTAGTGCCGTGACCTATCTTTTCTATAATTAGACAAAACCACTGTGACAACAACTTTTCTGTTTCCGCGTCCTGATTTCGTGTTCTAATTCCGCTCGATGTTTTCTTTGCGTGACATTAATTTCCGTTTAAACCTTAGTTTCTTGAGATCCTGCTACAAGAATGCCAAGAAATTTCAGGTAGATTTTTGTTTTATTAACGGAGACAGAGGCCAGGGAGCATCATGAGCGTGAGTGCGGACGTGAGCCTAAAGTTTGGTAGGGTTTGGACGCAAAATTTATGCTTTTAGTCATAAAACTTGCCTTACAAATATCTTCAAACTGTACAAAAATCTAACACTTCTTATACCTATTATTTTTACTAACTACTTTTAGGTTTGTTCTTTCCTTCTTTTCTCTTCTTCTTTTGGAGATCGTAGACTCTTTGCCTTTTAGAGATCCTGCACTCCTTATGTGTTATGTTGTCAAACTGTTGTTTCCACCGAAGGGAATTCGCTGCGTTGAGTATCCTGTTGATACAAGTATCTCGTATAATCTTTTCTTTACATCCGCCTGATTGCGGGCCTCGTAGGGTTTTCACCGCGGTTTGTTGCGTACCCTTTCAGTTTCCTTATTAGAATTGAATGGAATTGATTTACGTAGTATAGTACCCCACTTAATTCGGATACTATTTTTATCAATTTATTCAAATTCTGCTTAACCTGCTTTTTAGTAAATAAAGTCCGGAGTTCTTCTCTGTAGATTTCCGTAGAATTCTGGATTCCAAACCAACGTTCGCCTCTCAGTTAGTCTTCTTTTGATCTATAATAATGAAGGATGGAAAGGCACCTGGTATAGATGAGATTCCAAATGAATTATTTAAATATGGAGGGGAGGAACAAGAGGAATGGGCATGGATAATGTGTAATAGAGTATGGAGAGGAGAGGGGTGTGCAGAGTTATGGAAAGAAGGAGCAGTTATACCAATAGTTAAGAAAGGCAAAGGAGAGAAGGTTAAAGATTATAGAGGGGTGACGCTGATTCCAACACTGTATAAAGTATATGTTACTATTTTCTCGGAGAGATTGAAGATAGAAGTTGAAGAAAAAAAGATCGAGTCACCGAATCAGACAGGGTTTAGAAAAGGAATGGGAGTAATGGACAACATATATGTTCTGAACTATCTAGTAAATAAGAGAATTAAAAGGGAAAAAATGCAATGATAGCAATGTTCGTGGACTTAAGGGCGGCGTTTGACTCATTAGACAGAGGCGAAATAAAAAAAGTTATGGTAAAAAAGGGGATAAGAGAGGGATTAATTAAGAGAGTATCAGAAATTTTTAGAGAGACAAAAAGCAGGGTAAATGTAGGAGACCAAATAGGTGATAGTTTCTGGTTGGTGAGAGGTGTGAGACAAGGATGTACTTTGAGCTCACTTTTATTTAATTTATTAATATCAGGCTTAGAAGAAGAAATGAGGAGAAAAGTTTGGGGCGGAGTTAGGATAGGGAAGGAAAAGATATATACACTAGCATAAACAGACGACATAGTGTTGATGGCAGAGGATGAAGAAGGGATGGCGGGATTAATTACAGGATTAGAGAAATGCTTAGATGGGAAAAGCTGAATGTAAATGTAGAAAAGACAAAGATAATGGGGTTAAGGAAAGGAGGGAGAAGGAAGAAAGAATAGACAGGGAGATGGAATGGAATAAAGTTAGAAGAAGCAAAAGAGTATAAATATTTGCGATATATCTTGCAAACGAATGGAGATCATACAGGTCATATAAGAGAAAGGACAATAAAAGCAGCAGGGGTAATGAAACAGATATGGGGAATAGGAAAAAGGAGGTTAAAAAAAATTAGATAAGGAAAATGTGGTTATTTGATACGCTGGTATAGTCAGTATTAGGTTATGGAGCAGAGATATGGGGATGGAAAGAAAGGAAAGATATTGAGAGTTTACGAGAAAGGTATATAAGGTGGACACTAGGGGCACACTGGATGACGCCTGGATACATGGTGAGAGAAGAAGCAAAGAGATAAGTTAAGTATCAGAGCGGGGAAGAGGGCATGGAAATTTGAGACGAAGTTGAACGAGGAAAAGGGAGGGGAGTTGGCAAGAAAGTGTTTGATGGAGGTAGAAGCGAGGAGAGGGAGGGTGATAGAATTAACGAAATGGGAAGAAAAAGGGAGAGAGTATGGACGGGAAGGATGTAGAAGAGGAATGGAAGATAAAGGAAGCTGGCAAGAGAATGTGGTTAAGATTCTAGGGGAGGATGGATCAGGAGAATAATGGATGAAGGAGTTGGAGGGTGCTAGAGGAGCGAATGAGAGAGAATGAAAAAATGTATGTGAAAAAAGGCAAATGGAGGTATAAAAAAGTAAATGAAAAAGGAAACGGAAGTCCCTTAGATCAGAAGCATAAAGATTGTAAGTAATGGTAAGATAACAGTTAAGTAGACTAAGATGCTTTTGCGTTCTCAAGCTCTCTCTCTCTCTTTCACGCTTGCACTCTCGCTTTCATTCGCTCGCTCACTCGTTAGCTAATAAGTCCTAAATTGATCTATCGCAGGAAATAGATATAAGGAACTGGATATAAGACTTATGTAAATAGTTGTAAATAATAGTATATATATATATATATATATATATATATATATATAGAAAGGATAAGATTGAAAAAAATTTAGATATAAGCGGAAAGATTGTAAGGAATGGAAGTCATGTAAACCCTTAGGGGACACATTATGAATAAAGAATAAGATACCTTCTAAACTTATTCACTTCTATATCCATAGCGACCGCAACACAGTTTTCTTTTCTCCCAAAGAGAATGTGTTTTCAATATATTTAATTCCTTCTAATTGTACCGGTAACGCAGCTCACAGATATATTTTTGATTCCTCAGAAGTGGTCAAATTTTGATTTTATTTAATTCTTTCTAATAAGTTCACAAAATATGTGTAATAAGTTGTTTTAATTCCTTCATGTGGAATGTAAATTCTAAAATTTTAATTCTCACCAATTGAACTCTGCCTCTCTAGAGTTAAAATTATTTAAATTCACAGATTTGCATAGATTTCTTTGGTGTATTTTTAAGGCGTTTAAATAGATTATTAAAATATAAATAAATATAAATTCAAAAATATTCAAATTTATATTTATTTATATTTTAATAATCTATTTAAACGTCTTAAAAAATGCACCGAAGAAAAAAATTTGAATATTTTTCGAATTTATAAGTTGTAGAAGGATTTAATTATTAAAAATAGGTTAATAAATTCTTTCGTTAAATTTTACCAATTTGATTGAGAGGAATAGGATTTGCACTGTTTCTGTTCCCGTTGGGGGACTTTTAGACGGAGGAAAAATCGTGTATTCATAGGAATACAAATTCTTAATTTTTCTGAATTCAAGGCTTGTTACCGGGAGCGGTTAAAAGTTAAAAAATATATGAGGCTTACTCTCGAAGAACGACCTGAGTGCAATTTAGTCATTTCGCGAAAAAGCATTTTGAAAATTCAACATTGTACTACTCATCGTTAAACGTAACTAATCAAACTTTTCTGATTTATTGTAAACATATACGATCGAATAATTTATATAAAGCATAAAATCTTCAATAAACATTTTCTAACAATATTTGTAGTGACACTTTATGCAAAAGCCACCATATGACGATTTGATACCTAACTTTGACATGATTTCGACCCAGAAAATAAACTTATTGCATAAAGGTGTTAGTTGGGCGTATATTCTAAACAATGAATAATACAAACTACAAAATAGCCTCGGAAAGGACTGGAACTTTGAATGACAAAAGGCATGCAGACGGAAAATCTACAGGTCATGTTCCAGGCGACGAATGGAGACTGGGTGTTTGGAATGCTAGGAGAGTAAATGATCTCAAGGCAAAAGAATTGCGTGAAACTATGGACGTGAAGAGACTAGATATTTTACGTGTGCCCGAAACAAAGAAAAAGGGATGCGAAACTAAAGACATAAAAAACGGCGTGCTGAAAGGCGGATTTGAAATACGGTCAGGAGTATACTGTGAATCACATGGTAAACAAGGAGTAGGTATGATTTTGAATGAAAGAGCAAAACAGCATCTTGGAGACCATGGTTTCGTGTCTCCCAGAATGCTGTGGGCTAGAATGAAAGTAGGAATCAGCAGACTATTTATCATAGCATGCTACGCGCCGGTTGATAGTGATCCTAGAGAAGTAAAAGACGCCTTCTGGGACACTTTAAATGACACAATAAACATTTGCGAACATGGGGAAAGAATAATTCTACTAGGAGACATGAACGGTTGGGTGGGCATCCAAAATCAGGATACAGACAATGTATTAGGTAATTTTGGGGATCCAAGAAGAAACTATAACGGAGATAAATTACTATAGTTGGCCTATGCTTAGAAAGGGGTCTGTTTATTACAAATACTTGGCATAGGCATAAAATGATCCACATGTACACCTGGTCTAAAGGAAATAACCACAGTATAATTGACTTTGTTGTTGCGGATGAAAGACTAAGGGAGTTAGTCAGAGATACAAGAGTCATGAGGGGTCCTGAATGCAATACTGATTATTACCTTCTGATCTCAAAAATTAACTTAGGTCGGGGATGGAGAAAAAAGAGAACCAAGAAAGCAAAACAAACGCGAATCAAAATTGAGAACCTACAGAAACCGGATGTGCGAATAGATTTCCAAAATAAGATAATCGAAAGCATAGATAGGGCAACATGGGGGACCGTATAAAAAACAAAGATATAGAGGTCGCCTGGACAATGTTACGGGATATCCTTGTTAGATGTACGATTGAAGTGTGTGGTACCGCAGTTGTAGGAAGAATTTCTGGTGATGCGTGGTGGAATGATTAAATTCAGGCTGCGCAAAAAGAAAAAAAAGAAGCGTACAAGAGAACTTTGAACATCGTAGGTCTTAGCAATGAGGAAAGAAATAGACGTAGAAATGATTATAGACGCGAAAACAGGATACTTAAACGATT
>NC_046665.1:27409231-27414772 GCF_010883055.1 Belonocnema kinseyi | reverse complement strand
CAGACGGAATACTAGAGACTTATAGAAACTATTTTAGGAGACAATTCGGAGATGAAGCTATAGGACACCACAACTGCGACGTTGAACACGATGCGATGGAAAACTCAATTGAAAAGGTCTGTGTCACTGAGGTTAGGGATATAATTAATAACTTGAAAAACGGTAAGGCTACCGGGGTAGACGGTATTAACGCTGAAATGCTTAAACACGGTAGCGCGTGCATACCACATAGACTGTGCGAATTGATAAATTTATGTTACGAGATGGGAGACGTCCCAGACGATTGGAAAGAAGCGATTATCGTACCAATATACAAGAGAAAGGGAGATAAAAGCGAGCGCAATAATTGCAGAGGGATTAGCTTATTAAGCACCGTAGGTAAAATATATTCAAAAATACTTATTCGTAGGGTAATGAAAATAACAAAAGCAAAGATTTGGGAAGTCCAAAGTAGGTTTATGCCAGGAAGGTCATGTACGGATCAAATATTTAGCTTAAGGCAAATAACAGAAAAAAGTTTGAGAGTAGGAAAAAAAAGTTTTCTGTACATTTGTTGACCTAGAAAAAACTTTTGACAAGGTAGACAGAAGTAAACTGTGGGAAGTCCTGAAAGAGTATGGAGTCAATGGATGGATCCTACAAGCTGTAAAAACAATATATACAGGTAGCAAAGCGAGTGCAAGAGTGAATGGGAAACTGAGTGACAGTTTCGATATTATTCAAGGAGTTAGACAAGGATGCGTTATGTCTTCATGGTTATTTATATTATTTATGGACAAGTGTTTAAGAATGGCTCTCTTTGACGAAGAAGGTGTGTATCTCGAAACAGTAAGGGTACGTGGGTTAGCGTTCGCAGATGATAAGGTTGTTATGGCAGAGTCTACCGAAGACCTACAAAGAATGTTGAATAAACTAGATGTAAGCATGAAGAGCATGGGCCTCAAAATTAACGCAAATAAAACAAAAACTATGGTGTTCGAAGGAAAGAGTGAGAAAAGACTATGCAATATTTTATTAAATGATGAGAGAATTAAACAAGTTGATAAGTTCGTATGCCTTGGTAGCTTATTTACTAGGGACGGGAAGATAGATGAGGAATTAGATAGACGAATAAATGAAGGTAAGAAGGTTATTGGTAGAGCAGGTCCCCTTATCAGAAGTAAAAATATATAAAATAAAGCTAAAATGGCAATACATAATTCTATATTTGTACAGACTGTACTATACGGTAGCGAGACATGGACTTATCAAGAGAAAGATAAGAGTAGAATTAACGCAATTGACATGAGATTCATGCGCATAATATGCGGGAAAACCCTGATGGACAAAGTAAGTAACGACATAATTCTAGAAGAATGTGGTGCAGAAGAGACGCTAGTAGACACATGGGAAAGAAATCGGTTAAGATGGTTTGGACATGTTGAGAGAATGCCAAATGAACGACTAACGAAACAAGTGTATCAAGGTAAAGTAAATGGCAGCGTGCCCAGAGGTAGACCGCGGAAAGAATGGTTAGAATGTGTGAATGAGACCCTAGTTATATGAGGCATAAGAAGTCACAGAAACGCGAGAGCCTGCATGAAAAAATGCATGGACATAAAAGAAGCTAGAGAAGTATGCCAGGACAGGAAAGTATGGTGGCAAATAGTTAATAAAAATAGTGTCAGTAGAGTGAATGACGCCTGAAACAAAGACCTTGGCTACAAATGGACCCAAGTGGGGAACCTTACATAACGACTTCGTGAGGTAGTTCGCTTGGGGTGATTGCTAGAGAGATTGATCAGCAACCTGGGTCGGAGCAGTGTTGCGGAACGAACGTGTTATTTACTTAAATAGCATCAGAATTCTGGATCAATCTGAAAAATCTCTATCCCTTCCACACACTACTCCTTTCCCCTACCGAGTGTGTCACGCCTACCCCGAAAGGGAAATGGCTTAATGGTGTAATAATAATAATAAAAAACTTGGTCGTTTTTCGGGATAACTACTGAAAATATGTTTTATAGCTATAAAACACAAGAAAAATTTAATATTATGAGATATTTTCTTATATCATTTTATTTATTGATATAAAAAACGAATGAATGCTATTTTTTATTATTTATTTATTTCTGAATCTAGCTCATTGTACCCTGCATTTTGAAAAGCTGAAGTTTTCGTGAGTCTGACCTTCACCTCTCCGACGTCGATGTTCTTAAAGTGACTTCTGACGGCCTCTTCCACTTCATCAGTCACTGTTGTAGTGTCGAGGTCTAGGACCTCGACCTCTACTCGAGGGACGAGGTCACGTACGCTGCCCCTATCCCCAACCGCTTCTTTAATGGCTGCGGACAGTTCAGCTCTTCAAAGAAAGTTGGTTTAAGAAAAGGTTATAAAAATAAAAGATCTTTCTATTTAGCTTCATTAATACCAACTTGAGGCAATTTTTAAATATTTAATTTCTCTTTGTTGCAAACATCCGAATTATTTTTAGAATAGATGAAACATTCACCACTACCACTGTATTTCTTATACGCAAAGAAAAATTTAGTAGTCTTGAACATTAACTTCATGTATTTTTGAATAATCTTTTGATTTTTAGCACACTTGCATTTCCTTTTATTCTCTTCTCCCCTGTCTCATCGTGATTTTCTTTATAAACCATGGTTGCTGGGCAATGTTTGCTGACGATAGGTTCAGTGAATCGGAGAAGTGATTATTTTACGATTCGCCAAAGAATATTTCGTTACTGATTGAAAAACGACGGTTAATCGTAATAATATTATTCACAAAAGAAATTTACAGACCAGAAAAAAGAAAAACTTTCTTTTTTAAGTTTAATCACTATAGTATCGAATAGTTCAATAATATGCCATGTAGACGTTTACATAGACAACTTTCATCTTAAATATTTTGCGGCTTTCGTCGAAACACTACTATGCCCTTCAAACAAAGGAGGGAAGAACTCACAGTCATGAAAAGTTCCCGACCTCTGGAGATTACCGAACAAGTTTTCTATTAATTGCATACCACTTTTTGGTCAACACTGCTCATTTATCGAAGCACAACGAAAATGTCTATACTTTTCACGGAAAACCGAAAATCAGTTGCCAATAGCCGCACCGGTTGCCAGTAGTTCTTTAAGCTTGAGGTCACACGTGCTCACCCGACATCTACATTAACATCCGTTTGGCTGCGCTCTGCGTAAAACGCAATACTCTGCCTCTTTCTTTCACTGAGAAAGAGATATACAGCGGCTGCACATACGCCATGCGCAAACCAAAAACGCGTCCATGTTTACATTTCATTATAATTACAAATATATCTAATTCAGTGATTTGTATAATTTATTATAATTTATTGAAAAATTTGCTATTTATATAAAATTACATTTCACTAAAATATATCTAAATTTTATTAAAATTTAAATATTATAATAATAACATATTTAATTTAATTTGATATTTCATTTTACGCAATTCATATTTATAAAATAGGTTTCTTATGATGGACATTGTTGAATTTTAAAAATCCAATTCATTTATGTCCCTAACTTATCTGTATTTTCCTATTTAAATTTACTTGTAGCCAATTCCCATTCAGTACAATTAAATAATGAAGAGCTCAATCTGCATTATACGATTCATCGGACTTTATCAAACATCAATTATATTATGAAAATTCGTTTCGATAAAAGGGAACCTGCACTTCTCCATTCAGTTTGACATCCGCCAAATTCCGCTTTATTGAGAACTTGAAACGATTCATGCGTTTCTTCTGTCAATCGTAAATCACGAATTGAACTTAATTTAGTTTTTCGAGGTTATGTTCTCCTATTCAGAATATCTTAAAACTATAGATCGAGTATATCTCCAAATGTGGCTTAGCAGATTTAATTAAGGTCAAATAGCTGACCAATTCAAAGAGTCCCAAAACAATTGAAATGCAACTTTTTCAAACTGAAATTTTATGATACACACTTCAAAGCGCTCCAGTTCAATCGTTTCTTTTTTTCTGGGTACGCGGGCGAAAATATGGTAGGCGCGTGGTTTCAAACACTAACAATTTGCTCAAAAATTAATTAAATGTTATGAAATTTAGTATACAGATATGTTGAGACCTTGTCTAAATATTGACATGTCCTCCCGAAAAACGATCTAAGTCACTATAGGTCGTTCTTCGAGCGACCGCCTCATATAGGACCTACAACGCTTGTTGACTGCTACTTACAGGTGATGCGTGTGAAGTGTGGCAGTCTACAGGCGTTATACGTCTTATATTTTTGTAAACTTTTTACCGTTTTAAAAAAACTTCTGCGATTACTCCGTGAGTTTCTAATGGACATTTCTACGTAGATTCCGAATTTCAAAAATTTTAAAGTTGAGCTTGCTTTTTTTATATTTTTTAAGAAGGAACCGAAGGGGGGCTCAGTGGGATCTTTAAGGGTACTTTGTAGAGGCTCCTTTCGGTTCCTTCGGACCGCCAATGCTTGCTGTTTTTTTAGTTTTTGTTGCATGATACGGAAGGGATACTATGTAAATATTATGAGGATACTCTGTAGAGTATCCTTTCCGTTTACTAGGTTCGCTAGGGTCTACGAAGAATTTAGGTTGTAACTGAACAATGAACTTGATCGATTCAATCGCACAGTTTTCTTTGTTCACAGGAACTTCACAAACATTTTGAATCGATTCGAGCTCATGAGAAATAATATGTAAACATGTCAAAAGTAGGTAGGTATCCATTTGAACTAAAGCTTAATTGAACTCAAGTCCATTCAAACTAAAACAGTTGAATTACGCTTAAAATTTTTGGCCTGCAGAAAAAGAAAAGATAGATGGAATGTACAGCTACCTTCATTAACACTTGCAGCACTTTGCAGCGATTTGGATTTGCCAACCAGTTACCATTTTATGCTGACTAGCCGGCAAAGAAAAATAAACCCATTACTATGACTAACACACATATAAAACTATATGACTATTACCGATCAATTGCACGCACGGCGCTGGGAGTATAGAATTGAATCTTCCTTATATAATAATCAGTAGAATGTATCGTCACTTGTGAGAAAGAACCAACAGCGGCATCCGGGTAGTAAAATAATCCGACAGTTGGAGCAATCTAATATTTAAGATGTTATGTCCTATTATAATTTATTTTATGTCTTTATTAAATAATTGTTAGAATTTTAGAGTTGAGAATGTTTATAAATTATATAGAATTGTTACTTCTATACAATTGTTGTTAACATTATGAATGATTTAAATATGTAATTCCTCAGTTATTAACCCGTGGAAGGCGCACTTCTTTCACGCACCCTCTATAGGCACACTGTTGCGAATTGTTTTTTTACAATGTTAATACTAAATACTCAACATGTTGAACATGTAGTAAACATCTAACATATATTACGCATATTTCATATATATATATATATATATATATACAGGGTGGGCGATTTTAATCTATTTACCAAAAAATCTCAGAATAGTGATATTGTACAAAAAAATTGTTCAGACAAAAGTTGTACAGGATGAAGGGGGTCAAATACTGGTGACC
>NC_046665.1:27405144-27409131 GCF_010883055.1 Belonocnema kinseyi | reverse complement strand
ACAAGCCGCTGCAGTCGTGCCTGCGCAAATGCCAGCAAACTGAAAATTTTTTCGGTGCGATTTTCGCACCAGTGTGCCTTCTACGTATTAATATTTATTAAAGTAAACAATTGAAGTAAAACAATTATTATGATAATATGTTTTAGTTAATAATTGCGGGTGGGCATTTCAATCGAAGAAAAATTCCCGTCGTCTTCCGGGGTCTTCCGGGGTCTCTAAATTAAAGAATGAATCAGCAAATTTATAGATTTCAAATATTATATCTTTTTAAGCATTTTTTAGTTAGAAACATTAAAAATTGAGAGATTACATTTTTTTAACTGAACACTTTCATTGGTTATTGTTCAATTGTTATTTAAACAAAAAATTTAACAATTTCACTCACAAATGAAAAATTGTTTAAAAATTAAAGTTAAAATCATAACGTTTAAAGTTTAAATTTAGCACTTTGAAATTTTATTTGATTTAAAATTGGTAATTTTGTATAAACAGTCAAATATTAAAACACTGTTCTTTTTCTTAATTACAAATTTCCAAATTGAATGGGGCAAAAATAAAACATGTACATTTTTTGGTAGGCGAAAAAAGTGATGATTTTCTTCATTATTGTTGAAGCCTGCGTTGAAAACAAGAGCTATACACTTATATCACATGGCCTACACACTTATTATTTAGCACAAACTTAATGAAAAATATAGAATCGTCACTTTGTTATACATTCTTTGACATCTTTTTATAAATCACTTCAACAACACTGATTTATTTAATTATTTACAAGCTTCGCCCATGCAACACAATACAAATGTAAGCAGCTCTGATTGGAGTGTCGACTGTCGGATTAGTTCACAGGCTGGACGCTAAGAAAACCAGAAAAGTAGGGGCGATGCATGGGACTGCTGATAAGAAGCCAGTCACTAAGAATAAATTATAAATAAATTTTATAAATAAAAATCGTAAAACACTTTCTCGAATCATCAATTAACAGCGTTAATATTAGATTGCGAACAGTAAACAAATATTTAGTATGAATAATCTGAATTTAAATTTTTTGAATTAACTTCAGGAACAATAATAAATAATTATAGCTTATTATTAAATTATAATTATAGGTTTGTCTTAATGCGAAAGCTCACCTGTGCATGAGCAGGAAGTTGATGCGAGTTGGCTTTTAGGTATATGCGCTTTGTATTCTTGACTGAACGGATCGTAGTTCGTCCATTCCAGCTCGGAACAGATTCTCTGAATAAAAATGAAGCCTCCCAAAAGTAAATAAGAAAATTTAATGCCTCTAATTTGACACTTTAAATTTAGCCTGGAAAATTTTTTATTTCGTTGATAGAACTTTCTGTCGAATACTTCCTCATTTAGAATATTATTCACTTTAATTATTACCTTCCACCTATTAGATTACACGTCTTGAAAAATTCCAGTGCTACTTAATATATTTCAATGTACACTACATAATATACTCCTGAAAACCTGTTAAATAAAATAATACTAAACGAAATTATAATGAAACGCCACTGTGTACAAATTTTACCACAACTTTCGATAATGATTACTGCGCAAATTTTCTCCATGTACCTGTAATATAACGCATAAATATCTTCTCTTTTATTAATACTATTTCTATTGATGTCAATATATAATTACAAATTTGTCATAAGAACAACCGCAGGATTTCGCCAGGAGCGGGTGCTAATCTGAGGAACTGCATCCGCTCCCAGCGAAATCGCGTTAAAATTTCAGCCACAACCACGTCTCGCGACCGTTAGATAGGTTGTTACAGTCTGCATTGTTACACCCTGAGAACACGGAGCGACCCAAGGGCGACTGCCTTCTGGATTTTTTCCGCAAGTGTTTTAGCATATTGTTGACACGCGGGGATGCTTTTCAGACTATTAACGAGTGAAAGCTTGGCACCTCCAAGAGCTCCGATGATAAGGGGGATTAGTTTAACAGAATATTCCGGGTACAATCATTGCAACTCCCTTATAAGGTCTCTATACCGCTCTTTCTTCTCATTCTCCTTGGCTATGATGTTTTTGTCAGCTGTTGCCGAAAATTCGATATCGAACATAGTTCGTTTGTCGAAGTCAAGAAGAACCATGTCAGGCCTTGAGTGTGCTCAAAATGTGGCGACGGTATATTAAGGTGAAAATGACACCGTTTTGGCATGCTTACATAAACCTATGGATTTTTCTTTTTTTATTGCCAATCCATAAACAACAAAATAAACTTTTAAATGGTTGAAATTCGATTTTACGTTAAAATTTGCATTAGAAACTCACGAAGTAATCGCAATACTTTTTCTTTCAGCGTTAAAAACTTAAAAAAATAAAATACCTGTCATTTACATGGGCCGAAGGCACCTTCAAGTGCATCTTCTTTTACTACAAGTTGGTAAGCGTTCTGTCGGTAACTTTAAGAATTTTGTCTGGACCCTACCGCCACGCAGTGGAAACCTCAGACAAGAACGCTGCGATGCAAGTGAGAAAGAATTTTATTTTTAAACTTCGCGCGCAACATACTACTTGAGCTATTATGGATGCGCTACAAATCACCCTTCGGTTCCTTCGGTCCGCCAGGGTGGTTATCTGAGATCTATGGCACGTCCCTGATGAAGATTGATCGAGGCACTTACCACCCTAACTCTACAGAGGATTAGGTAATTTCGCCTCAAATTAGTTATCTATATTGATGTTTCTATAAAGTACAGACATTTTTGGGCTTATATGCCAAATTGTGTCTCTTTTTTGTTATCTTTATCAGGAGCATCGAAGACTGTACTCTGCACCCGCAGTAAGGAGAAAGGGGCTCCTCGTTCTCCATCTACACCAGGATACATTCGGCCCTGGAAAGCACGAACAAAGCGATTCTCGACTAACCCACAACGGTGGCTGATGAGAACAGAAGAAGAGAAGAAAGGACGACCGAATGGACAAATCAGAGGCGGATCTCATGATTCATCTCTCTCTTGATCGGTGTGAGTTAAGAAATTAAGTGCTTTTACCCCAGGCTTCCTCCAAATCATGTGATCTCGTGCGTTTCTTGAATACAATGGGAAGAACGAAAATAATTCTCTTGAGCACCTGTAAACTCCCAGCGGTAACACGAGGCTTGTCTTCCGCTGCAATAATACTAAGGTAGGAACTTTGTCTATTAATAGGTTAGCCAAGTCATTTTTCGTTTTTTTACTCTGGTCATTTAAGGCTGATTAACTCTCGTCTCTTGGCTGAATCATCTTTTAATTCAATTGTAGTGGTTTTTATTAATAACATGTCGTCGTAAATCAATTAATAATCTGGAGTGCCGAAACCAAACCATTTTAATATGATGTGTTGTGTCCCATTCTCTCGTACCGGTGCCCTCTAATCATTTATCGCTTTTTCTCCAATGCATTTTTTTGTGTGAAATATCGAAATGTCCCATTCTCTCGTACCGGGCCCTCTAATCATTTATTGCTTTTCCCCTGATTTTTTTTTGAAATGACGAAATATTAATTAACTCATACCAGTCCATATAATTTTCGATTGCTTTTCCTCTAATTTTTTTGGAATACCAAAATCTTATAATCTGGTGTCGTCATTTTATATTGTCAAGAATGTCTCTCCCCTTCTACGTAAAATTGGAAATTAAATATTTTGTAGTTAGTTGGCTAATTGATGATAACATCTTTAAAAGGTCTTGTTATATTTTTGCACTAACTTCTGAATATTGAACGTTAAAATAAACTTTTGCTAATTTAATTATGACTTGAGTTCTCGTGAGAATTGAGGGAGAACAGCAATTAACTTCCTGGCTATATAACCTCAATAAACAGGAACTTATTAACCAGTTATCAGAAAGGAATCTTTCCATTGACGGACCTTTCGTGGAATTACCCACACTCTACACCGTGTAGACGTAACCCAAGTAGAAGGGACCCCCTCTGAACGTTCGAGTTCTGTACAGAAGCGGTTACCGATCCGCGCAGCTAAAAGAAAA
>NC_046665.1:27403247-27405134 GCF_010883055.1 Belonocnema kinseyi | reverse complement strand
CCCTGCCACGAAGAAGATCCGCCTAGCGAGTGAAACCTGACCCCCGCTTCAACAGATGCGGATCCAGTACCTTGAATCCTTCGCAAACCCTATATTCAGCTCCTAGAGAAACTGCACCCCTCACCATTCATATGCCAACTTTGGAAGACTCTACCCCGCCTACACCCACAGCCCATGTCGACGCGTACCCCTCGTGCCTTCACAGGTCTCCTTTAGAGATTCTCATCCATTTTCCCGATCGATACAGGAAGAACTCAACCCCTACCGACCATGGAACCCACCCTATGAAGACCCTTATTCTACTCACGGTTAGACCCCCTCTTCTAACGCCCCGCGTGATGAAGCTCACCCCTCCCGTCACGGGATACAAATATATGAAGACCCCTATTTCTCTCGCTGCTCACGCCCTGTTTACGAAGATTTCCCCTTTGCCCGAACCCACTCTTATCGAAGCTACAGTGAACAACCCCCTTCCAATGTATCGCGCGCCTATGAGATCAGGCGCAAATAGAACAATATATATTCCGGTGCTCATAGAGAGGACCCTGGTACCTTCTTGATGCGAATCCAAGATGGTCGAAAAATAATGCCCATCAATGATGCTGACCTGATGAGGTGATCCCCTATTTCATGTCTGGGATCGTCCCCAACTGGTTCAGGGGATTCCGAAGGCTGTGGCGAACGCACGTATGAATCTTCTTCCGAGACTACATTTAACCCTTCACAGAAACCAAATAAGAGATTTCGCATACCTTAAAGAGCTCGCCAGTACTGCTGGGAAGCCGTAAAGGCAAACGGACAGGCGACCAGAGAGTGTGAAAGAGAAAGAGAGATCTGATAGACTAAACGAGAGGATCGCGTTCTTCAAAGAGGAGCCCAGCGAAAGGTTCCTCCCCGAGGAACTGGTAGACCTCGCGTACCTGTACCTAGAAATCCTCACAGTGGGCCGAGCGGAAGCCAACCCCTACCAGCGAAAAATTCTGCCATCCCCTTACCTAAAGGTCCAAAAACCACCCCCTCGAAAACCAACCCACCCCAACGCCCAGACACCGCTCCCAAAACGCAGCGCTCCCACTTTAAAAACGATGTAGCCCCAAAGTGTTGAACTTGTAATGAAAAAGGCCAGAGGTTTAATGAATGCAAATAGACTAGGAAAGTATTCTGTTTTGTCTGTGGTAGGAAAGAAACCTATAAATCAGAATGTCCTAGGTGTTCGGGAAATTGAGACCTGAGGTATGTTATAGCGATAAAATACCTCAAGAAAAACGAAAAAAATCCCTTTCGAAAATAAAAGCCCAGGAAAGAGAAAAGGAAATACACACGCAGGTTAAGAAATTAATCGAAATCGACTATTTGGATTCCGAAATAGACTTTTCAGATTACAAAGGATATTACTCGCTCCCAGATTATGGTCTGATCCTCTTTATCACCGAAAATAGAATCTTTAACCGAGCAGAGGAGCTACAAAGCGTCTCGAAAGTCTCCCAAAGTAGTTTCCAAAATAAAAACCCTGTGCTGTCCGCAATTCACCCTAACAACCCCTTCTTAAGAGATCTTATGATGCAAGGTTAATTAATTGCAGTAACTATGAACTTAAACACTACAGTAATTGTCTCACAGGACACTCCCCATTTTTCGATCCCTGTACAGATTACGTCTTCTTTGAAACCACAGCCTATCCTAATCGCCCCAAATGCCACTCCTTCGGACCCTTTCGCTATCACTCCTTCACTCCTGCGTCGAGCATTTCTGTACAAAGCAGCGGAGGAGGCTGCTGAAACACTTGGACTTGACTTCAGTATAAGGGGTGAGCAAAATGCATCAAATCTAATCCATCTCGAGTACTCACTCCTGAAAGCCCGGATTAAGAAAGCACAAGAGAAAAAC
>NC_046665.1:27391981-27403147 GCF_010883055.1 Belonocnema kinseyi | reverse complement strand
TATATCATTTCAGAAAATAATCGTTTTTGATCATTAACTTCAGAATCAAGAATTTCTGTTATTTTTCTATCAAATTCATGATTCACAGGCTGACAAGATATTTACCCAGAAACCAAAATATACTTTTCTGAAGGGTTTTCATGCAGTGAATTCGAATCCGAGATAGGAATTTCACATTTGGCTGAGGACAATTCGTGGTCCACTTTCTGAGTGAAAAGCCGCCCGCCTTGAAGAGCTTGAGGAAGTGATCATGAAGTTCCGTTGCGTCCTCTAAATTGCCAGCCCCTGACAAGACATCATCCACATAAACACTATGTTTGATGATTTCAGCATCTAGAGGAAACCGATGTCCCTCATCAAGTCCGAGCTACTGTGCGGTACGAACAGTCAAATATTGAGCACATGTCAGGCATAAGTGACAGTTGTAGGTCGATAAATCTGAACAGGCTTGGCAGGATTCGGGCGCCATAGAATTCGCTCTAGATCCTGATCACCTCCATGGACAAGAACTTGTTGGTACATGTTCTCGACAACTGCTGAGAATACAATCGGATGTCGAACCTATTCAAGCAGAAAATCTGAAATGTTCAGTTGCAGTTTAGAACCCGCATATGAACAATCATTTAGTGATACTTCTTTACTTGAGTATTGAGAAGCGTTGAAAACCACTCGACGCTTGGTCGTAAGACTTGAATCTCGCCACACTCCATGATATGGAAGAAAAAATGACCTTAAATTCATTCTTGGATCAGAAGATTCACTGACTGGAACCATATGCTGAAGCTTTTTGTACTCCTCCATAAAATCGGTGTAAGCATCCTGAAGTCAAGAATCCCTTTTGAAACGTGGTTCACTATGAATTAGCAACCTAAGAACTGAAGAGTTTGAATCTACTAGCTTTGTAACACCATTTTTTATTGGAAGACGCACGACATATTTTCCTTCTTGTGTTCTAGAATGCGTCTCTGAGAAATGCTGTTCACAAGCTTTCTCTTCTATGGTCCTAATAGGTTTTGCGGTACTACTTCATTATCTTCCCGACATTTTTGTAGGTCAAATTACAATTCATCACCTCTGCAGCAGTGAAAACCGCTAAATGGATTATCATGAAATGTAAACTCCTCTCCCATTGGACCACGCAGTATCCAGCCCAAAACAGTTGGGCGATGTATCAATTGGATGATTTCCATACTTTCGGATCTGCCAAATGAAGGTCTGTAAGGTGGGGCCAATAGTTGATTCGAAACTTACTTTTTTGACGTGTTGCCGCCAATTTTGGAAGAACAACAGTTTTAAGTTTGAGCCTGAAATTTGACGTAAGTGGGGTTTAACTTCGACAGAAACTGATCCTCGTGAAGTTCCAGATTGACTTTCACCGACACTTAACAAACGTATGGAACCTTTAGTAAGAGGCAACTGCAATCGTTGCGCAAGCGATTCCGATATAACTGAGACCTTAGAACCCTGATCAAGAAATGCTCGAACATAGAGAGATTGACCGGTCAGTGCAATCACAAAAACCATCGCGGTAGTCGATAACCCTGACGTTTTTTCATGCAAAAAAACCTGCATTGCTGAAACTGTATGAGAGCTAGCCTGCGAAGCTGAAACAGTGGATGAACTTGGAACATGTTGAGTTTGAACAGACAGTGATTCATGAAGAATTGTATGGCGCTCTTGTTGAAACAGCTGACACACATTCTTTGAAGCGCAGTTTTAAATTGAGTGGAATCCCAGGCAATTACTGCATAATCGTCTTTGATTCACGAATTTCTTCCTTTTTGCCACGGTTTGAGCCCCCACCTTTGCACAAGGCATCAAAAAACGTTGTTCTCTGCACATGAAACATTTTCTATTCTGAGGCGATTTTCTGGGTTGCTGTTCCGTTACTACGTTTAGAGTAGTAGTCGTTGAAGGCAACAATTTCTGTTGATGACCATTCGCTTACCGTTTCAGTTAAGAAGTCCAGTCCCTACATATAATCAATATTTGAATTGTAAACTTCTCGAAACGCGCTTGCTGATTCCATTTTTATTGGCTGAAGTGAAAATAAACCGGATAAATGATAATGTACTAAGAAACATGTAATATACATAATTTTAAACATTATTATTTAGAGCAAGACTTATGTTGTATTCAGCTGTCACTCTGTAAAAACGTCGAGAAAGAGGGTTAGAGGGCGCGCGTGAGCAAGCAGAGGCAGTTTTCAATGATACACCAAGATAGTTGGATTTTGGAGACTTTTCGGGATCGTTCGGCGCATTGTCTTTGTTGGCGTATGTCCCCGTGTATCCGCCGAGGAAATTACCATAGTGTCCGGTCAGTATCGCGAGCTGCGTGATTTCGGACGACACCTGTGAATTGTTCAAGCGATGCGTCGCGGTAAGCCTGATCAAGATTCGATCGGTTCGGAACTAGTCTTCATCGTTAACGAAAATTATATTGTATGATTGAGTTTGAATTTTTTGAATTTATGTAAAGTCGCAGTATTCCTTTAAATAAACTTTTAATCATTCTAAAGTAAAACTAAATACACGCCCGGAGAAATCATTAACCTATCATTCTGCAAAATAAACTGTAATACACGTTTGTTTTCATATTGATGGTCCGTAAGAAGACTAGCACCGTTCAAAATGATTTACGAAGTCTAACACGGCTCAAGCCAACTAACGAAAACTAGCAACGTTCATAAAGCCTAGCGAAAAATATCAGTACTCTCCGATGGCTGAAGAAAAAAAGCACAACTTGCCGAGCAGTAACGATGCAATGACGAAGCCTAGCAGAACTAATACATCGCTGACGAAGAGTAGCATTACTTAAGCAGCGCTGGCGAAACTTAGCATGACTTAAAAGGGTAACATGAGTATAAGAACATTTTTGATGGTTTTAAAAGTTGTAAAAGGGATGGACAGGTCGTGCTACTTCTCGTCAGCTTTTTGCGCGTGTTGTTACGCTTCACCAGTGCTTTGCGAGTGTTGTTAGTTTTCCCCAGCGCTTTACGGGGCGTGCTTTTCTTCGTGATCATTGAATAAACTGTCTACGAACGGTGCTTTTCGTTGGCGTCTTAAGAGTTGCGTTAATCTTCGCGAGCACCCGCGAGTAGTGCTTAGTTTCGCGAGTGTTCAAAGAGTGGAGCTACTCTTCTTTAAGGAATTTTGAACCGTGCTACACTTCACTGGACCATCGCTACATCGCAGTAATTCCCAACAGCGAGTATGATTATCATTTGTTACCGAAGAGTGCCGAACGAGTTGCGCAGCTTCCACTGAAAGATTTGTCTTTAAATAATGACGCTTTTCTACGTACGCCAACGCCGCATGTGAGTGAACAATCGATTTAAAAAGGTCAGCGAAATTAGACCATTCTGTGTAAACGCCAGAGAATTACGGTATCTAAAAAGTTTCCTTTCGTTGTCACATACGCTTCTTCAGTTTAACTATAAACTCCGAAGTAAAATATTCGTTAGTTTTATTTTGATCAGGGAATTTTATTAATTACAGATGCTGTTGAACGAACCGCGTCCAGTTCTTCTTTAAAGCTTCCAATCGCGACAGTGAAGAATCCTTTGTTGCTTCCTTAACTGATACCGCTTTTTAAACGAATTTGTAATTCGAGTACACAGTTCCGTTTGTTCTAAATATAAATTGTCATACGACATTGTAACAGAAGACGTAAAATAAAAGAATATTATTATCGCTTGAAAGACAAAAGACTCCACACACATCTATGGGAAATATGGTCCCGGTAAAATTTGGTGAAACTGTAGTATAATATAGTTCAACAAACGCCAGGTTTCGAGATAGGAAGTACCATATGTCACTCTTCATAAGCGCGAGACAAGTTTCACAGGCCCTCGAGACTGTTTGGCACCATGATCAGGGATCATTCCGTACTCTCTGTCCCTTTGATATTTTGTAGTAGTAGTAATATTTAGAACTGAAGGTTGAGAGATGGATAGGTTTTTGTTGGTGTTGCATCGCAGGTCGCCTTTCATGTACTTATTCAATCTAGTTAAACAGGTCCTATTAACCACATCGTCAAGACTTAAGTATGAGAAAGGTGTCCGAGGGTACTTTGACTACTGTAAAATAATAATTGATAGTTTTCGGATTAACCCTACATTTCACCGACAACCTGGTCACTTCTTTCATTCTGTTAAATGTAGCAACTTATTCTGACGTGCGTCATGACTAAATTTAGCGTTCTTTTTTATAAACTTTACTCTAATATCAAGCAAAAATTGCCCCAGGCGAAGAAAATAGAAAGTTAATGCAGAATGTGTGTTAAGAGTCAACTATAAAGATTATTCTAAAAAAAGGACATACATAATGTAAACAGTTTAGAAATTGACAATCAGGTTGCTATGGCGGCAAAACCTCCTTTATTACAAGCCACCGATGCCTAAAATCTAAAAGTTTATTTAAAGGAGGCTTTTTCATGATGACAACGGATTTCCAAAATCAAAAGTTTAAAAATTGACAAACAAAGGAGACTATGGTTCATAAACAAATTATTACGTGCATATTTTGTAATCAAATTAAAACGTGCCGAGGTTATGGGTGGAATGTAGGACTAATGTTGTTGTAAAAAGAAACTTTACGTAAGGCAATCAACTCGCTCTTATACTACTAAACATTTGTTATATATAGTAGTTAAACTGCCCCCACATACCATCCCCGTAGTTTAGTCTAAACGACGTAATTGACGGGAAGGGTACAACTGTGCACTAGCCCATCTGTGCACGTCGATGGCCAAAGGCACAACTGGTCACCGGGCCATCTATGCACGTCTACATTTCGACGTGCAAAGATGGGACACTCCCAACTGAGCTCATCTAAATGTTGAATAAGTGTCTAAATGACTAAATAAAATAAAAATAATACAAAATGACTAAATGTCGACGTGCACAGATGGTACCCTACTAACGGTTCCCGCGCACAGATGGGAGACTCCCAACTGTGCACGTCGAAATGTAGACGTGCACAGATAGCACGGTACATAATTGTGCCTGTGGCCGTCGCCATGCACAGATGGGCTTGTGCACGCTTTAATTTGAGCACAAAATGTGCACGTAATATTTTGTTTATGAACCATAGTCTCCTTTGTTTTCCAATTTTGAAACTTTTGATTTTGGAAATCGGCTGTCATAATGAAAAAGCCTCCTTTAAATAAACTTTTAGATTTCGGGCCTCGGTGGCTTGTAATCAAGGAGGTTTAGCCGCCATGGCAACCTGATTGTCATCTTTCAAACTTTTTACATTATGTATGTCCTTTTTTAAAAGAATCTTTTTAGTTTACTCTTGACGCACATTCTGCATTAACTTTCTATTTTTTTGGCCTGGGGCAATGTTTGTTCGATATTACAGTCGAGTTTATAAAAAAGAACGCTAAAGAATTTCCCTAAACCTGGAATTTAGTCATGCCGCACGTCAGAATAAGTTGCTACATATGTGCAATCGTCTTACAGCCACGAGCGATGGTACATCGCTCGTAATCCTAATTGTCCGACACTCAATGTTTTAAAACAAAGAAGAAATAGTTCTTCTATATTTTGTAACAGAATGCAAGATGTGACCAGGTTTTCGGTGCAATGTAGAGTTAATGTTTTTGTAAAAAGAAAATTACGTACCGGAATCAACTCGGTCTTGCCCTGAACATCTGAATGTGAGTGACTTTATACCAAACATCCTACTGCAAGGTTTAGAATTTTTCAATAGGCCTTATCGTTTGTATGGGGTCCAGTTGCAATATTTTTTGCAAGGCAAGGTTTTTTTTGCAAGGTGAATTATCAAAGATTGATGAGCCTGATTTTAATAATGAAGAAATATTTTCAGAGAAGGAATTCAATTTAATCACTCCCATAACACTCGAGCATTTCAGGGCCATATATACGTATTGCGATCTTGTACGTGATGCTGTACAAGTTCGATAGGTATATCGCCGTATTAGTAAAAAGGATTTGATGATGCTTTTGTGTAAGCTTCGCCAAGGGCTGAGTGATGAACTTTAAAAGTTGTTTTTGCATACGATAGTAGAAGATCTTTGATGATACGTTTTGGTTCCAACAACATAGGGTTGACGGCTATGACACGGGAGCAGCATATACAGAGACATGTAACGGACTTCGCAAATGAACTTTATAATCCCACTTCTTAAATTCCAAAAGTGATTGTCTATGTAGATGGAATTTATATATATATATATAAACCCAACAATTGCAGAGCACTTAGGCAAACATACTGCGTTCATAAAGATCGTCACTTAATTAATCCAGCCTTAGTTGTAGCTTCAGAAGGCTATATTTTGGATATTCATGGGCCCTCCTTTTCTGACACTCACAATAACGATGCTGCCATGCTTACTAACGAATTCGAAATCGATGTTAATGGGCTGCGAGAACGGATCGAAAACGATGCCATTATGATTGTGGACCGTAGTTATCGTGATGCTCTACCGCTTCTTAAAAATCTTGGTATTAAGCATAAGATGCCACCTCTGTTATTTTGTGGACAAAGGCAATTTGTACAGAAGAAGCAAATGACTCAAAATTGATCACTAAGACAAGGTGGATCGTAAAGGCACGAAATGACCACATAAAATCTGTTTTTAAGTACTTCGGAAATCTTATGAACATGAAACATGCCATTAACACCGGCGATTTTTACCGTAGCATTGTGGCGATCCTCAACTACTCTTCTTTAAGGAATTTTGAACCGTGCTACACTTCACTGGACCATCGATATCTACATCGCAGTAATTCCCAACAGCGAGTATGATTCTCATTTATTATCGTCCTTGCATACAGATGGCTGAAGCGACCGTAGACTTAGCCCAAACAATGTTACGTAAATCACGTGAACGTAACGTCGTCTAGGCCAGAGTTAGAATTGACAACCTGCATACCAGGAATTCCAAGTGGATTCATATTAATGAACACTAAGTACCTCATTTCCCTAGGCTGGATATTGATTATCTAAATGAACAGACGGTAGGAATCTATCCGCGAATCTAGCAGGAGCTTCCATCCAAGATGAGTTTGACAGGGAGCGAATGGAAGACTTGGAGTTGAACGAATTTGTCGATGAACCGGGTTTAATCAGAGTGCGACTGTATTCTCGTTTCAGACACGCAACGATATATAAGATCTGGATATCCTATGCAGAGGATAACTTGGTTCAAGCAGCCGATGATCAAGAGCTACAGCTGGATGAAGCACAAATAAATAAACATACATGGGGGTGCTACTATGCTTGCTAAACTGGGGCCAGTACAGTCGGATCATGTGTGCATGTAGCAAGCATACTATGGTATTTGGTATACGCATGCCATCAGCCAGCAGTAAAGTATCCAAGCAGATCTGTGATTAATAATATTTCGGATGCAGTTTAAAGGGAACAATAGAGTGATATACCAAAACTCGTCTTGTTTGAGCAAACTAATTCTCATTGTTGTCTTTACTGACCAGAGCCTCGTCCAATATCAAACCATACACTAATGTTGCTAAAACTGTTTTAAACATTTTCTGATATTGCCTTCATTGACCGGATCGAATCATAATTTAGCCTTGACTGGCTGAAAAATACTCGAATATTGCTATCATTAACCTGATCATTCTTTAATCTTTCCTTAACTGGCTGGGTAATACTCCGGTATTGCCTTAATTGGCAAGATCATCCACTGATATCGTGTTGATATTGTATTGATTACCCGGGTTTCTTTTCTTAATTGCTTGGACAGAGAATTGGGCATTGCATAAGCATTATCGATCAGGAGGCCCTAAGCTACAAAATATCAAAAAGACAGCGTGTTTGGCATGATCCGTGAGCGTGGTGTCAATCAGTCCTAGAGGGTACGTGGAACTCCTCGAGTATGCATGAAACGTTAACTTTGGTGCAACACCCACGAAGTAGTATCCTTTTCTCGACATTAAAACATGGATATCATTATTGGGGGGGGGGGTCTTTAACTACAAAATATCAAAGGGACAGAGAGTTCGGCATGATCCCTGAACGTTGTACCTAACAACACCGACGGAAAAGTATCATTTCATCGACCTTTAGACATGGATATTATTGCTTGAGGAGAGGCTGTCTCAAACTACAAAACATAAAAGGAACAGAGAGTTAGGCATTATCCCTTAAGCGTATTGCCAAACAGTCTTCGAGAGTCCGTGGAACTCCTCTTGCATCCACGAAAAGTGATATTTGGTCCCTTCTATCTCCAAACTTGGCTTTTTTTGGATCCAGTGTATAAGAACTTTATTTTATGAAGATATTGTAAACTACATTATACTACAGTTTCAGCCAATTTGAGCGGGACCATATTTTCCATAGAAGTATGCGAGGTCCTTTATTATTAATTGTCTTTTTGATTAATGAAATTCGTTTACCTAAAAATAATTTGCTGACTTGTAATGAGCCGTGAATCATAAACAATTTTGACAGATGTTATGCACGTGCATCAACATAAGAATGTCAACATCAACCGATCGATAGAAATACGAACTTCAATGAATGCATTTGCACGTAAATTTGCGAGCCCAAATTTATATTAAAATTGTACTTACAAAATCCATTAATATTCCAAACCTTCCATTCTCAGATATTACTGTACATGTAAATCAGAGGCCAGAACTCTGGGCATGTGTGCACATAACGCGAGCGTTTATGGTTTCTAAGCTACGCAGGTCAACAGCAAAACGTTAAATATCCCCTATTATCATTGCTACATGAGAATTAGAACTTTTATTTCAATACTCTAAAACCCCATATGGGATGATTGTTTTGGTGCAAACAACTATCAAGAAGTTTTACTGACAGCTCCTGAGTGGTACTAAAGTTCACTGGAAGGTAGTCCTGAAACGCATTGATGATGATTCATTAGGTGCTAAAAAGTAAGATAATAATTGATTGGCGGTTCCTCAGTCGCGCTAAATTTGACTGGCAGACTGTCTAGCATGTCGAAAATTCAAGTGAAAAAACGTTTTTTAGTACTCTTTAAACTTTAAACTTTACTCTTTAAATTTAGGAGTTTTGTTTTTGCAAACAACTAACAAAGAATTTGACTGACAGCTCCTGAGTAGTGCCAAAATTGACTGACATTTTAATCAGGAACCGAATAAAAGTTTTTCCCATTCCATTAACTAAAATTTTCATCTATAGGATACTACTCTGAAAATAATATGTATATAAAAAAGTACCTACAACAATCTCACTTACTGTGTAAATTCACTGCTCGCAACAATGGGTTTCAAGAGTACTAAAATGACGTTTCTACACTTGAATTTTTGGCATGTTTGAAAGCCTGCCAGTTAACTTTGGCACCACCGAGAAGCTGCCAGTCAAATTTTTTGTTAGTTCTTAGCTTTCAAAAAATCATCCCCAATGGATTTCAAAAGTACTAAAATTACGTTTTTCATTCGAATTTTTGACATTTCTGACAGCCTGCCAGTCAACTTTGGCACTACTCAGGAGCTGCCAGTCAAACTTCTTGGTAGTTGATTGAACCTAAACAATCATCCCTCACGGGCTTTAAGAGCACTAAAATTACGTTTTCCACTCGAATTTTTGACATTCCTGACAGTCTGTCAGTCAACTTTGGCACCACACAGGAGCTGCCAGTCAAACTTCTTGTTAGTTTATTGAACCTAAACAATCATCCCTAACGGGTTTTAAGAGTACTAAAATTACGTTTTCACTCGAATTTTTGACATTTCTGACAGTTTGCCAGTCAAGTTTGGCACCACCCAGGAGCTGCCAGTCAAACTTCTTGTTAGTTGTTTGCTCCTAAACAATCATCCCCAATGGATTTCAAAAGTACTAAAATAAAGGTTCTAATTGTCATCATGTCATTTTTTTATATGTTTGACAGCCTGCCAGTCAACTTTGGCACCACCGAGAACCTGCCAGTCAAATTTTTTTTTAGTTCTTACGGTCCAAACAATCATCCCCAATGGGTTTCAAAAGTACTAAAATTACGTTTTCCACTCGAATTTATGACATTTCTGACAGTCTGCCAGTCAACTTTGTCACCACTCAGGAGCTGCCAGTCAAACTTCTTGTTAGTTTATTGAACCTAAACAATCATCCCTAATGGGTTTTAAGAGCACTAAACTTACGTTCTTCATTCGAATTTTTGAGATTCTTGACAGTCTACCAATCAACTTTGGCACCACTCAGAAACTGCCAGTCAAAATGTCAGAATGTATTAAAATGACGTTTTTTCACTCGAATTGGTCCAACTTGAATAGAAGATTAAAAGAAACTTATGATATTATGCATATATTATTACCAGCTAATATTGTTGGAGAATGTATGAATAGAGACAAATGTTTAGATACAAGTAGTTTAGTTAAAATTGACAAAAACAATGCTAGATTCACAAATTTTATCAGTCAGCAGGGTAATGTACAACAGCTTCGCTTGAATTTGCACAGTCACTTGTTTCCAGAGTTAAAAGATCCTTGGTTAATTAATATATCGGGTATAAGAGTAATTCCTGATAGTGTACTAGATATAGTGAGACTAGAGGATGGTTTTAGTAATGAGTTTGAGAAAGAAAAATCAGATCAAGTTATTAACATGGTTGACTGTCTTGATCAGAAAGAATAGGGGTACTTCTGTGTTGAGTAAACAGTTGAGTAAGGGACTTGAGTTGGCCAAAGAGTTTTTGAGGAATAATCCAGAGATATTGGTAACAAAGGAAGATAAGGGTGATATAACGGTACTAATCAATAGGGATGGTTATAATGAAAAAATGGAGGCGATTTTTTGCGATACAAATAGTTTCATGTTAGTTGAGAGAAACCCGTTGGAGACTTCTCAAAAGGCAACTTTTTTACTACTCAAGAGGTAGCGAGAAAAGACATATTTCGGCAAAAAATCAGATGTTGGGACTGTTAATACAAATAGTACAAATTCGGCACTAGCTTAAGGGTTTGTAAAAATACACGAAGGGAGCTTCCCCTTGCGTCCCGTAATATCGACAGTTACCACAACCACTAGGAAACTTGAGGAGTTTATTCTCTGTATTCTAAAATATCAATAGATGCACCGGAATTTTCGATTTAAAATACGAGGGTGGATTGATAAGTTTCCGGCCTGACCAAGAAAAACAACGTTTTTAAGAATTTTTTTTTTTATTTCTCAACATAATCTCCTCCAAGGC
>NC_046665.1:27381832-27391881 GCF_010883055.1 Belonocnema kinseyi | reverse complement strand
CTATCTAAGGATGGTACTATAGAACGCCACCTCAAGGTAGGCCTAGTGGCGCCATCTCTTGGTCAGGCCGGAAACTTATCAATCCACCCTCGTAGTTTGAAATTTATCAATAGATAGAATTCGAGACTTTCAAGTTCCATCAGACAGTATATTTGTTTCTTTTGATTTGGTTGCCATGTTCCCAAATATACCAATGACCAAAGTGTTGATATCAATTGCGAAAAGATGGGACTTCATTAGGGCACACACTGAAGTCAAACTGGATGAGTTTCTGGGAGCTGTAGATTATAGTTTTAACCAAGTATACTTTCGTTTCAATGGGCGATATTACAAACAAATATTCGGTCTACCCATCGGTAGCTTGGTCCCACCGATCTTTGCCGATATGGTCGTGGAGGACATAGAGTTATAGGTTTTTGAAGAGTTTAACGCGATTATGGTTACGAGGTACCATTCTATGTTCGTTACGTTGATGACTCCTTTATTTGTTTTCACCGTTATAGAGTTCCACAACTTTTAGATAGTTTTAATTCAAAACATGAGAGACTCAAATTCACTTGTCAGTCAGAGCTTAACGGAGTGATTAACTTTCTTGATGTTACGGTGATAAGAAATAACGAGGGAAATGTTACAAAAAATTGGTTTAGAAAACTAACTTTCTGGAGTAGAACTCTCAATTTCAATTCACTACATCCCAGAGGGGTGAAAGTGGGCATTGTTAAGAATTTGGTAGATAGTGCAATCAGGCTCTCGCTCGACTTCTATTATAATGAGAATTTAGCTGAGGTCAGAAATATCCTTTTTATGAATCATTATCTGGAGTGGTTTGTTGAAAAACATCTTAATTCCAGATTGAGGCAATTGAGCACGAGAGATGCGAGTGGTAAATTACCAAAAATACTACCATACTACGGTAGGATCTCACAATTTAAGAAACAGGCATTAAAAGGGGGAAATTTACACACAATTTTTACAATTTCGTGAAAAAGCAATGATTGGATCACAAAGAGGTGATTTATAAGCTTTCATGCGCAGAGTGAAACAAGGTACTCTAAATTGTAAAACAACACTTAAAAAGTATAATGAGATGTTGGACAACTTTATTCGATTCTTGTAGAGTTTTACTGTCGGGGGGGGGGGGGGGGGGGGGGGGGGGGGGGGGGGTGACTTTTGTGGATTTGGGATAAATATAATAATAATAGTATTCCGAATTGGTTCTGCGTCGGGGTGCGGTGGAATTTTCTGGTTGCTTCACCCGGAGGCTCAGCATTTCTCATCAATATTATAAAAATGAAACCATTTTACTATATTGGGTAAATGGGTAAAACCTTCCTTATTTTCAGGTACTTTTGGAGAAAAAATAATGATTCTACCATTTTTAGGGGGAAATCGATTAAAAAAACTTGTTATCTTTGTGTCTGGTTCGGTGACTGCTTCCATGCTTTCACCTTGTGTCTTGTTTTGGTTTCCCTCCTTGAAATTTCTTCTATCCCTCTGTTTGCTACTGTCCCTGCAACTGAGCTAATTTCCTGGCTGGATGTAGTGGGGTAAGGAGTGACGGATTTGTTTGTTTGTCTTATCACTTCTGTCTTCTGCTTGCTCCACCCTCTTCTTTTGACTATGTACCATTTTTTTGGTTGGATATAGTGGGATAAGGTGTGATGATTTCAGTTGGTTGATTCGTGTCTAAGCCATGGGCTGACTCACAATGCCTTACTGATCAGACCTAAGTGAGTTGGTCCAGGACGAAACACTCTCTCCTTCCTGCGGTTCATACTCCTTTGTAGTGATGTCTGCAGAAGATTGCTTTCTCTCTATTGCTTGTTTTGCTTACTTGCTTACTTGCTCTCTTGCGACTGCTTTGATTATTCTTCGAGATGTTTGAGGGTCGGTGACGGTTCGTCGCTGATCAGTTTCTCGCTCGATTGGCATAATTGTCATGCTTTCCGCCCATAACGCACGGAGCACTTCGCGCTTCGTGAGCTGGGTTCTTTTCTGTGGGTGGTCTGCGACATAGGGTTGGAGGGTGATGGTTGGTTGTTGGCTTACCTTTCGTTCGGTTTGCGTACTTGTCAGTCGTTCTGCCTATAACGCACAGAGCGCTTCGCGCTCTGTAAATTGGGTTCTATTGCATAGTTATTCTGTATTGTAGAACTGGGGGTAACAATTCGTCGTTGGTTTACTTTTTCACTCGATTTGCGTACTTGTTAGTTGTTCTGCCTATAACGAACAGAGCGCTTTGCGCTCTGTGAATTGGGTTCTATTGTTTAGTTATTCTGTATTCTAGGACAGAAGGGGGTAACAATTCGTGGTTAGTTTACTTTTTCACTCGATTTGCGTACTTGTTAGTTGTTCTGCCTATAACGAACAGTGCGCTTCGCGCTCTGTGAATTGGGTTCTATTGTTTAGTTATTCTGTGTTTTAGGACTGGGGCTGATAGTTGGTTGTTGGTTTACTTTTTCACTCTATTTGCGTACTTATCAGTTGCCCTGCCTTTAACGCACAGAGCGCTTCGCGCTCTGTGAATTCGGTTCAGTTCTTTGGGTATTCTGCGTTGTGGAACTGTGGGTTTTTCACTTTATTTGCATATTTTGTTCGGCTAGTAACTACTTGCACGGAGCGGTTCGCGCACCGCGAGTTGGATTCTTCTTTTTCAGTATTCTGTGGGTTATTTTTCTTAAGTATTTTTGTATTTTGAAATTTAAAAGGTGATATTCAGTCGTTAGTGGGGTTTTTTAATCGATTTGCATATTTTTTTCAGCTAGTGCCCACTTGCACGGAGCGCTTCGCGTACCGTGAATTTGTTTCTTAATTGGGCCATAATAATTTTCTTGCGGCAACTTAAAATTTTGATTCTTGCTATGAGGAATCATTGGTGATGGGTGGCACTTGGCGCTGTAGTGATGTTTTTCATTAGTAACTTTCGAACATCTTTTATATCATGTTGCTTGTGAATTTCTCAAGAGGGAAGGATAAAGGAGGGGAATTTTTGTAATTCATAATTTTGTGGTGTACTGAGGTTGATTGTGCATAGAGACCTGAAAGTTTAATTGTAATGCATGGGGTTGGGAACACCAAAACACCCCTGGGCGTGCAGAAAGAGCCTGGAGCTCTGATGCACACATAAAAAAACAAAGCAGTATAGATAGGACGAGGAGGGGAATGAAGGGAGCTCTGTGAGGAAGGAGGCTGAAGGAGCTCTCGTTCCTGTCTCTTTTCCTCCTTTCTCGAATGAAACACGTGTCTCAATGTTGCTACCCAAAAGTCGTTTGTGTGAGTTGGTGTCAGCTGACAATGTCATTTACTCCTATTGTTTGAGCATTGCCAGTGACTGATATAAAAAAACAATTATGAGACATTAATAATTTTTGACATTTTTGACAGCCTGCCAGTCAATTTTGGTATCACTCAGGAGCAGCCAGTCAAAATTCTTGGCAGTAGTTTGTACCTAAAAAATCATCCCCAAATGGTTTCAAGAGTACTAAAATTACGTTTTCCACTCGAATTTTTAACATGTTTGACAGTCTGCCAGTCAACTTTGGCACCACTCAGGAGCTGCCAGTCAAACTTCTTGGTAGTTGTTTGCACCTAAGCAATCATCCCCAATGGGTTTCAAGGGTACTAAAATTGCGTTTTCACTCGAATTTTTGACATTTTTGACAGTCTGGTAGTCAATTTTGGCACCACTCAGGAGCTACTAGTGAAACTTCTTGGTAGCTGTTTGCACCTAAACAATCATTCCGCGTGTCCACGTGGTATATGGATGGCCCCTTATCTGCGCTAAAGGAAAAATATTTTGAATTGTTGACTACATTTCGAGCGCTTAGCGTTTGGTCGTTTAAACCAGCACGCGATGTTTATTATTGTAATATTAGCTTCATTTGATATTGATCTTACCGGTCACCATTTTCAACGTTGTAGCAGTGACGTTTTATTATATTAAAATCTTGAGCGCTTAGCGTTCGAATGTTTTAAGAAGCACGCTATATATGTCTCTAAAATAACTGCGCTTTGTTTCGACCTGACGCTGTCACCTTATATGTGCTCAGGGAAGCGTGTTTTGAATTTTAGACTACATCTCGAGCGCTTAGCGTTGGTTCCGTTAGACCAGCGCGCGGTATATACCATTGTAAGATTATCTTTATTTGAATTGGTCTCATCGGGCCACCGTTTTCAAAGTTATAGCAATAAAGTATTATTAAATTCAATACTTGAGCGCGTAGCGTTCGGGAGGTTTAGCATGCGCGCGAAATACATCATTATCAAACTAGCATTTTGTAGCTACCTCGCTCTACCGTCGACTCTCCCCTTCCAGCATATATGAGAATTTATTATTTTCCCGAAATTGAGCGGTTAGCGCCGCGTAGCGAAAAAACAGTTCAATTTTCTTAATTTTTTCCGTATCTTTCATTTAATTTTTATAATCTACATATTTACCAAATTTCAGCCAAATCCACCGAAAGCCATTTTCCCATACATCCCTCACAGCAATAAGATATACCGGGATATCCCATTTTTCTCCCAGGTTGCCCCAAATATATCCCAGGGATAACCCGTCGGATATCCTGCTAGGCAGAAATTTAGATATCCCAGCGATAACTCCAGGATATCCAGGGCAACTCTGGGACGTTTACGGGATATTCAAATGTCCGAAGTAGGATATAAGATTTTTTCTATATCCTACTTGGGACATTTGAAAATCACGTAAACGTCCCAGAGATGCCCTGGATATCCTGGGGTTATCCCTGGGATATCCCAATTTCCGCCTTGCGGGATATTCGAAGGGTTATCCATGGGATATCCTTAGGACAACCTGGGAGATAAATGGGATCAAATGGGATATCCCGGTATTTCCTATTGCGATTTTGTATTTGGTGCACGGTCCTTTATCAGGAAGAGGCATTGATTACTTTAAGGCCATCCAAAACAATTCAAAAAGAACAATACCCGACAAGAATGAGTTGATTAGAAAGTATAGACTGACATTTAAAAAAATGTACATTTCAATGCCTTTAAGGGCATGCTCTCCGTGACCACATGACCAAACTAGTCCCCGGTTATGATGATTTTTTTTATGTTCACTGTGTCCACACGGATTAAGATATCGTGTTTAAAATTTGACAGATTAAATAAAAAGCACTAAAGAACGTTTGTATACATCAATATGTTTTTAGTTTTAAATAAAGTTTATTTATAAATCGATGAAATAGGATATTACCATTCGAGTTATAGCACTTTGCAGATAATTTTTGGTTTGATGCATTTCGGATTTTTTGGTTCGCGCATATTGAGCACTGACACCAATTTTGGACTAAATCGTCTAAGCCTTAAAAAATTAATATAAGCAATAAAATTTGCACATTCGTTGCAAATGAAAAATTTAGCATCTGCACACACGTAATCTATCATTATTTTTGGAGCATTTTAGCGCTTTCTAGCGGAGAAAAAAAGAAACTCTGAACGTCGATAAATTCGAGATCACGTGACTAAGTTCTTTCATGAAATTTTTACGTAGAAAATGAAATGATTTTAATTTTTTTGGTCCTCACTACGTCCCCACGGATTGAGATATCGTGTTCAGGATTTAGAAAGTTATACATAAAGCACTAAGGAACGTTTGTATACATCAAAATATTTATAATTACGAAGAAAGTTTTCTAGTAAAGTACTACAGGAATAGCAAATAAACTTTTAACGTCGATAAAGTAGATGCCTCGATGTACAAAAATCGAGGAACATCTTAGAATGTGATACTCGAAAATCCGTTTAAGTCCCATCTTGAGAAATGTGCATCCTCAGAAAATAATTAAAGTTTTCTAATGGTTATATATTCTTGTGGGTTTTTTGTACTGGTGTGAAACAATTCTAAGAATAAAAATAAAATTTCGCCCGGGGGCGAAAGACGAGGCGAATCCGACGCTGAGTCCCGCTGGTTGGTTCACTGTCAACAATACTTATCAGCTGATCGATTCAACGTCAAGAATTATGGAAGTTGGTTGAAAAACTCCGTCGAGTAAATTTTAGCACATTACTGGTGTGGCTATGTTTCCAATTAGAAATTTATCTTTTATTTTCAGGACCAAAAAATTAAAATCATTTTACACAAAAATTTCATGTACGAACTTAGTCACTTGATCTCGACTTTATCGACGTTCAAAGTTTCTTTTTTCCTCCGCTAGAAATCGCTAAAAATACCCATAAAATAATAGTAGATTACGTATGTGCAGATACTGATTTGTTGATTTGTAACGCATATGCAAATTTTGTTGCTTATATTAATTTTTTTTAAGGTTTAGACGATTTAGTATAAAATTGGTGTCAGTTCTCGATATGAGCGAATCAAAAAATCTAAAATGCATCAAACCAAAAATGAACTGCAAAGTGCTATAACTCAAATGGTAATATCCTATTCCATCAATTTATGAATGAACTTTCTTTAAAATTACCGATATATTGATATATACAAACGTTCTTTAGTGCTTTTTATTTTATCTGCCAAAGTTTAAACACGATATCTCAACCCGTATGGACACAGTGAACACCAAAAAAAGTTCATAGCCGGGGACTAGTATGGTCACGTGGTCACCGAAGAGCATACCCTTAAGTGCGTTCAAATTGCATTTTTGTCAGAAATGCCATTAAATGCTCTGTTTTGTATAAAACTCGTTTCATAGCAATCATTTTTAATGCGCAATTTATGTCTGTCAACAACTCGTTGTTACCGGGTAAATTAAACTTGGTTGACAGAGCAATGAAGGTATCACACAGAAAATTCCATAAAATAAATTTGACCATTTTTATTCAAATAATAGAATACAAAGATTATCCGATAAATTTTATTATTCATAAAATTAAGCTATGTAATCTATAAATGAAGTAACTACCTGAACAAAACACCGTTTATGTTTAGGCGAAAAGTGGGGAAAGGGGAATTGACTAATTGAAATACTTTGTTTCTGAGGAGGGAGCTTGAGCTTCCATGCCCTCCCCTGACTACGCCGCTGTTAAGTCAATCAAAAGTTTGTTCAACATGCATTAAAAAGTTTGTTGAAAAATCTTGTCATTATTTAGAAAATTTTAAATATCTTTAATACCCTGATTGGAGCGCCAACTGTGGGATTAGATCACAGGCTGGATGCCAAGAAAACTAGAAAAGTGGGTGCGATGCATGGGGCTACTGCTAAGAGGTCAGTCACTAAGGATAAAATATAAATCAATTTTATAAATAAAATTCGTAAAACACTTTATCGAATTATAAATTAACAGAGTTAATATTATATTGCCAATAGTAAACAAATATTTAGTATTAATAACCTGAATTGAAATTTTTTGAATTAACTGCAGCAACAACAATAAATAATTATAACTTATCCTTATATTATAATAATAGCTTTGTGTTAATGAGAAAATCTCTCCTGTGCATGAGCGGGATTTTGATGCGAGTTGGATTTTAGGTATATTCGCTTTGAATCTTTACCGAACTGATTGTAATTCATCCGTTCGAGCTCGAAAAAGATTCTCTGACTAAAAATGAAGTCTCCCGAAATTAAATTAAAAAATATAATGCCTTTATTTGAAATTTTTCTATTTATCTTGTAGTTGGTGGGGAGGCTTAAGCGTGTGAGCCATAGTTGTCAAACGGACCTCGGCCTGCAGGCGTATGGATATGGATGATAGGACCTCTATCATCGGGCTCTCCTGGGTAGTTAAACAGGGTCCATATGAACGGGCTCTCCTGGTATGCATAAATGTAGTATGATAGAAGGGTGACACAGCCTAGCTAACACGAGCCTTCTGGATCCTTGGGTCGAGGTCCCTGCTGGACTGATTCCAGTTAAGAATCGGCTCACGAATGACCTGCGGCCCGCACAGCGACCAAAAAAACGTCCCTCTGTCGATATGGTGGCCTGCGAACGGGTATTCATTGAGTGTCTCGCTCAATGCGACCATCTCCCTGGGCCATAGGTGTAGAGCGATCGTGCCCGTGGCACTTTGGCACCTGGGGGTAACGAAGGTGTTCTAACGGCCTCTCGGGGACACCGGACATCCTCCCCGAGTAATTAGTCTTAACCTTGCAGGCAGGGCTCTGCAGTGGCGTACCTTTTATTTCGCTAGCTACTCATGGGAACCAAAATGTATCACGTAAAAACAAGAAAGAAGAAGGAGAAAGAGAGGCGGTAAAGAGAGGAAAGAGGTTAGGTCCTAATGGGTCTAACATAACTTTTTCCTCCCAATCGGTCTCTCCGGTAAGCCAAATTTAGGCAGCGGCTGTGCCTTAAGCTCTTGCGGGAGCTGAAGAATTGACGGTCCCTCTGAGTGAGGCTATGGAAACTTGAGCGGCCAATTAGTCGCCCAATAAGAAGAAACGCATCAACGGTTCCCTGACAAGGAGACTGAAGAAGCAAGTGCAGCGGGCTAGTCGAACAGCTGCGACACCTGCAACATCGGTGAACATCACACCGATAACCAGCACTGAAGCTCAGAAGCGAGACAGAGACTCAGAAGGCACCCCACGGGTGGGGGGGGACTAAGCCTGGGAAGAGGCACAGGCGGTTCAGCAGCCAATGAACAGGGAGTCGTCGGAAGCTGGACTGTCAACCGCTCAGAGCACTGACCCCCTGACGATGGCGGTGACCGATACGAGCTACCCCGACTCGCTGCTCACTGTAGAGCAGTATAAGCTCTTCAGGGGGGTTAACTGGAAGGCGATCGAAAGATTGTCCCCACATCAATGGCCAAAAATCAAGACTTCCTTCTGCAGGGGAGGGGTCTTTGTATTTGTGACAGCTGACCCAGCGGCTGAAGCTTGGCTACACAAGGCTGTGATCGAGACAAGGCATTGAGAAGGCGCATCTTTTATAGTGGGTGGAGTTGTGTTGTTCCCGAAGATGGTTAGGGCCATGGCGTGGATCCCAGGTAAAATGGAAGACCCGCCTGTGGCCCCCCATCAGTTGGAAGGATTCAACCCCTCACTGAAGACAGAATCCTGGCGCATCGTAAGGCACGATAGGCCTTATGAAGAGGACACAGCGAGAGGAGGAACCAAACATATTCTAGTTGTGCGAACTCTTGAGTCGCAGACGAGGGCTCTTGCAGTCCTCAATAGCAGGCCCTTCTACCATTTTGGACAGTTCAAATTCAAGGTTGCCATTCGCCGGCAGGACGAGCCTGTCGGTGTACAGGAAGATCGGGTTCAGCTGCTTGAGGTATGTCCTAGAGACTTGATGTTGATAGTCACGGATCTTAAAGGGATAGGAGGGCTAGTCATGGGATAGGCTTACTTTCCATATGGTAGCGATACCAATCCACCGTGGAGGCACGTAAACTGGTGGAATATTGCAAGGTAAGGGGTTTTCTTCTTCTGCTGGGGTGAGATGTTAACTCCCACCATATTTTGTGGGGCAGCACGGAGAACCACTCAAGAGGTAACGAGCTGATGGAATAGCTAATTACCATTGATTAGGACAGTCTTAACCCTCTTAACGTACACTTCATTGCACCCGGTTCCAGCGAAATCGCGGTAAAAATTCAGCCACAACCACGTCTCACAACCGTGAGATAGGTGGTTACAGTCTGTAAAGGAATCAATACGACGATCCAGCAAAAGCCTCGTGCACCCTAAGAACACGGAGTGACCCAAGGACAACCGCCTTCTGCATTTTTCCCGCAAGTGTTCTAGCATATTGTTCACACGCAGGGATGCTTTTCAAGCTATTAACGAGTGAAAGCTTGACACCTCCAAGAGCGCCGATGATAAGGACGATCAGTTTAACAGAATATTCCGGGTACAATCGTTGCAACTCCCTTATAAGGTCTCGATACCTCTCTTTCTTTTCATTCTCCTTGGCTATGCTGTTTTTGCCAGCTGGTGCCGAAAATTAGATAACGAACATGGTTCGCTTCTCGAAGTCAAGAAGAACCATGTCAGGCCTCGAGTGAGCAACAGAAACCAATTGTCGAGAATATAAAGTTCCAGTATATGCGGCACTTCCCATTCTCGACAATTGACTCAATTTCCCTAGGAGCATTTAGAGGAGCGATATTAAGGT
>NC_046665.1:27374388-27381732 GCF_010883055.1 Belonocnema kinseyi | reverse complement strand
GGTGTTTCTCGCACCACAGAGCATGCAGCCGTGCCATGTAACCCCGTTCACGGGCCACACTCGCATCGTAGCAGTCTAGCAAGTCGTGATTCAGTTGCTCCGACCACCCAAAGGTCACGAGATCCCGCCGATCCATCGCATTGAATCCATTTTCATTGGATCCCCCAGCTCTAGGTTGGTCGGCATTGTTGGCCGACCCATTGTCGGGAGCCCTGCGCGTTCTGTTGTTTTGAACCGCACTTACTAAAAGTGCCTGATTAAAGCAATTGCCTATGAGTTACACCAACTCCCAATTCGCGTTTCTGAAAAAGATCAAGAGTGAGATGCGCGACAGCTGATCATCGCGACCAGCAGACTCTATTAGTCATCGCGCACTATAGCGTGGTTCGCGCATATCAAATAACATATGAATGAATTTAAAGCAAATGTAAGCGAACACCGGAAGTCTCAACAGACAAGACACTAAAATTCTCAACTCAAGAACATTGTAACTTGATACTAATAATTATTTGAAATCTAATATTAGAAAGTACGTGACTTGTTGATAAAGCGACCAAGCATAAAGTGTAAATGACTCGTTGACAAAGTGACCAAACAAACTGTACGTGAATTATTCAAATCTCAAGCGTATAAAAACCCGTACGCTACCCATAATAGTCGTCTTTAGTTCTGAGCAGTCCAACCGACAACTTCGCTCAACTTTAATATACGAATCGCGTGCCAGGGGTTTGCAGGACTCAGCAACGAACCTTTGAAGTTTAAGTCTTTCAGCAGTCATATTAACTGTTACCACAAACAAATCGCGTGCCAGGGGCTTTTAGGACCCAGCCACGGCTCAACGTGTTGAGAACTAAAGTCCCTTCGGCTGAGACTTTCGGTCATCGTTAATTGAGTCGTTTCCGAATAAAGTCAGTTGTTTTAACGTTCGCGAAAAGAACTCAAGTGTGGATTGGGCAGCTGCTTAGGGTCTTGTATCACACTACTCCTATAAAACGTGTTTGTGCATTGTTCTCACAACCAAACATCCAGTAAGGTTTCCTCGCTGCCTTAGATTATATATGGAGATCCAATCGACAAATCAACTCTATTTCGCCCCTCCTTACGAGAAAAGTCATGTAAGTTAAAGTTGTATAACTTTAATCTTTTCTATAATCTTTAAAATAAACCTTTTACGAATCTACCTTTCTCTCACTTGTTTCATATTACTGAAACTGACACAGTTCGCATAGAGCTAATAAGTGACAACGTACGCACAAACAAATATAAATTGTCAGGTTTTATCAACCTGACATAATCAGCACCTGTGTCTCTCTCTTTCCCAATTTCCATACTACCCTCGCCTATTTTCTCGGGACGTGACAACTCCAAGTGCCGAATAACAAAATTCACTAGTTTTATATTTTGAAATCGGCAATGATACTACACACACTCAAGGAACACTTGTGCCGATATGTACTTACACAAAGTTTAGACGCTGCTACTTTGAGAGCCAAGCCACAAATGAACGCGGAATCAACGACTATAGATGCCAGAGAGGTGCTGCATATTTGTCTTACTAAGGGTGTACCTCGGAAAAGGGAAAGCGGTAAATGCCAGCAATTTGAAAATTTTGCTGGTGCCGATTCACACCAGAGTACGTCGAGAGGATTAATATGGGGAACACCCCGACGTTTCGTAACTCGGTCAGGGAGAAAGTCATTGCTATCACTCTTTGTACTGGTAGTGTCGAGTTATTCTCGTCAGCCCTCCTGAATCTACTACATAGTCAGCTGCAAGAGGCATAACAGAGTGCCTGCTTTGAGTCCTTTTCGCGCCTTTTCTATCTCTCCTCTAGTCCCTTGTTCAAGGATCTATCAGTTCACGTTACGCCGCCTTGGTGCTCACACTTTGAAAGTTGCTAATCGTCATAAGGCATTTCTATGTTTGATTGCGTACATACAAGAATCCTAGATTGATAGTTTGTACAATTATCAGTTCGTAAAGTTCATGAATATTGTAGTCTGATAGAATAAATACTTGTGAATTGCATAAATAGTAAAAGATGTTTTATTAAAGATACCCGTGGGGCTCCTCGCGCTGGGTTTCTCTGTAACTTTAAATTTCATCAGGTAGTTTCAGAGATAACATCAAGAAGTGGAGTCTCAGATGAACCCACTCTTTCAGATCACTCACAGATAGAGTTCGAGATGGAATCCAATGTGCCCGTCGGCCCCAAATTGGCCAGAAATCCAAGAAGAACGGATTGGGGTCTGTTTTCCACGGAACTAAGAAGTGGAACTGTGGGCCTCATTTACGACGATGAGGGATGAATATTGTAGTGCAATACGTAAAGTACAGCATGAAAGCTGGACCAACTTTTGCACTGACATCGAGAAATAACAGAGCCGGCTAGACTGGATAAGCTGCTTTCTCGAAATCCGGATGCTATTCTCGGCACTCTGAAATTGCCCGGCGAGGGATACTCAGAGTCTGACGGGGATACCTTGTCTCACCTCATCAAGGCACATTTTCCGAGTTTTACAAAGTTAGGAAAAGAGGGGAGGACACATGTGAGGCAATCAAAGACACATGCGGCCCAACTAGGCCCGAAATAACGGTTTGCAAACGAGATTGTTGCTCCAGACAGGGCCAGGTGGGCTTCGAAGTCCTTCATTCCTTACAAGTCTCCTAGTATGGATGGCATATATCCAGTGTTCTTACAGAGGGCTGTTAGTTCAGCGTAGGGCCGATTGTGAGACTTGTTAGGGACAGACTCGTGGACAGACACATCCGCGATAAGTTCTTGACAAGTAGGTCACTGCACAAGCAACAACAAGCCTATAGGGCTAGTGACTCGACTGAGACGGCATTAAGCGCAGCAGTTAACCTAATTCAAGAACAACTGAAGCAGACAGGCCTCGAGATTGGAACCTTTATGGAAATCGAAGGAGCCTTTAGCTACATCTCTGGAGAGATGATTACGGCGGCCATGATCACACACGGTGTGCCTATTGCAGTCGTGAAATGGACCTGTCACTTGTTGGCCAATAGGAACCTAACCACGACTAAGGGTGATACCATTTTATGTCGAACCGTTCACTCGGGATCTCCGCAGGGAGATGTTTTATCGCCCCTGCAGTGGTGCCTAGTAGTGAATGAACTGCTTCATCTGCGCACGAGTCAAGGCCACCACGTTACAGGCTATGCGGACGATATACTGGTTTTCTTACGCGACCAGCATCTGGATTTGCTCTTCGGAGTATTACAGCAAGCACTAAGAATAGTAGATTCATGGTGTCAGAAGACTGAACTATCAGTCAATCCGAGTAAGACGGATGCAGTTATATTTACCAGAAGGTATAAGTGGGAAACCACGAGTTCCTTGAAACTGGCAGGACAATAACTGGAAATCAAAGGACGAGCCAAATATCTAGGAATCATTCTGGATAGATCATTCTGTCATTCTGTCATAGAACGACCACCTGGAAACAAGTGCAAGAATCTAATAGCGTTTCTTTGGCTCTGTAGGAGAACCATATGAAAAAGCTGGGGCTTCAAACCGGAGAGACTTATGTGTGTCTATACAGCGATCCTGCGACCCAGGCTAACCTGTGCCGCGGCGGTCTATTGGAGCACGGTCGAACTGTTCACTGTGAAGTCTCGAATCTATCTCACCATCAAGACCGTGGATGCGAAGGCGGCTTGGAGATTAAATATAGTAAACAATTACAATATCTCGATAGTAGTGCGGATACCAATCGACATCGCGAGGAGGCCAACACTGAGCATACTCTAGGATAAAATGTCGACTCGTCGCTACCTCTTCGACAAGAAGTATCGAGTTAGCCTATCCACAAAATAGGAATGGGAGAACGCATGAGCAGGTGTATATCGTAGAAGGAATGGAATGGGCTTCACAATTGCGATGGGGTATTACGCCACAGTTCTACAGGGTGCGCCATCTAAATATGGTCGATGGAAATATTCAATAACTTCGATCAATTTCAACCTATTGTCGTCGTCAAAAACATTTTGCAAAGGTAATTGCATTACAATATTAACCATGAATCGGTTGACGCCCACAGCCGCACGAAAATAGTCACAATGTTCATTAAGTGTAATCGTTCAGTTTTTGCAACACAGCGTGCGTATCGTCAAATGTATCGCGGTCGTTCTGAAATCACCCAATTTATCGGCACCGGACTTTTCTTATAGGGATTTTTGAAAAACAAAGTGTATACCAACAAATCGAAGACTTTATATGGAATTAAGGGGACTTCTACTTATATCCTTTCTCACTGCCCTGCGATTGCGGGGAAACCTGGAACATTCACAGACATTTACTGCATCAATGAGTCTGAAATATCAGCAAGCAGCGTGGCTGTGGGCCTTTCCCTACGGAGAAGACTATGGGGCCACGCTTAAGGCTTACAAGGGGACGCAACGGGATCTCAAAAGCGTCAGGGGCTGTTATGGTCTCCTGATAACGGTTTCACTCACAGGCCGACAAGATATTATACAAAAGCCAGAATATACTTTTCTGAAGGTTTTGGATGCGCTGAATTCGAACTCGAGATCCAAATTTCACATTTCACTCTGCTTTTAGAGATATCCTAACCTAAATGTGCCAAAATCGTGATTTTCTGACCTAAGGTGTTAAACTTTCTCTTTAAAACGCACTTACACTTGTCCTGATATATTTTTTCGTCTTCGAAAATCGTATGTGGAAATTAAGTAGTTTGACCTATGTTACTTCACGATGTTTGAATATTTTACGTAAATTTTAATTTGCCATTCCGAATCAGATTCGTATTCAGCGACCTCAAAAACCCGAAATACAATTTTCCAAGGCCCTATACTTCTTATTTTGTAAATTTGAATCTGCCGTCTTGAATTTGAAAGCTTCAATTTTCTGACTTCAGATTAATAATCAACGACCCCGAAAACCACCGAGTAAAATTTTTCCGGGATCTATGCCTCTTTTTGGGTTTGGGAGCTTATGGTTCAATATTTTGTTAGTATGTATATTTAAAAAATCGAGAAGTCAAACTACTCAATTACAACATACGATTTTTCAAAGGCGAACAGAGATATCCGCACAAATCTGAGTGCTTTTTAAAGATAAAGTTGAGTACTTTATGGCCACAGGAATAGATCCATCAAAGAAATTTACCTTTCCGTGTAACATAGCCTCAAATGTGTCGGAAAATTACGATTTTGGCACTTTTAGGTTAAAATATCTCGAAAACCAGAGCCAACTAAGAAATTTGAAACTCAAAACCGTATTCAGCTCATCAAAAATTTTTGGGAAAGTATTTTCTGGTTTCTGTGTTAGATGGTCGTTTAAATTCTGTCGGCCGGAATTATTAGAAATACAATGTATAATTATAACAAATTCGGTTTTCTTCATATTTTATGCCCTTTTACACGTATTTCTAACATTCTTTTGGTTTCATTTACATAAGAAACGGAGCAATGTTTACAACAAATTTTATAAACGAGATTAATTTAATGTATGGGGAACAAACTTTTGGTTGACCCAACAGCGGTGTAGTCAGCGGGGAGCTTAGAGGCTCAAGCCCCTCCCCACAGAAACTAAGTATTTTTATTAGTCAATTATCGTTTCCCCACTTTTTGTCTAAGCATAAACGATGTTTTGATTAGGCAGTTACTTTAGTTATAGATTACACATCTTAATTTTGTGAATAATAAAATTTATTCGATGATCTTTGTATTGTAATATTAGAGTAGAAACTGTCAAATTTATTGCATGAAATTTTTTGTGTGATACCTTCATTGCTCTGTCATCCAAGTTGAATATACCCGGTAACATCGAGTTGACTGGGACGCAAAGATTCACATTAAAAAAACGGGCATTTCAATGCCTTTAAATGCGTAACAATTGCATTTTTTCGAAAAATAATTGAATTGCATTGACCGGCATTGTTACAGTTTGGCGGTTCACCAAATATCATACTGAATAGCATAAAATGGCATAAACTCATAAGCATTAAAAGCAAATTACCGTAATTCCTTAAAGCTTATGCGCATTAAAAATGATCGAAACGAAACGGGTTTTATACAATAAAGCACATTTATTGGCATTTCGGACAAAAATTCGATTTGTACGCATTTAAAGGCATAGAAATGTCCATTTTTTTAAATACCAGTCTTTGCCTCCTAATCAACTTTTTCTTACCGGGTAATATTCTTTTTGACTTGTTTTGGATGGCCTTAAAGCAATCAACCGTTCCTCCTGATAAATTTAAATTTTGGTACCAAGTGGTGATATAATGTTGCTTAGGTGTGGTGAACTGTTTCTAGTATCTTGCTTGTGTTCGAGTTTTGGCGTCTGCTTTTTTAGTCACAAATAACGTTATTTTGAATGTTTTGTGAGTGAACACATGTGCTGACCAATATGGCGGCCTATTTTTTTATTTTCGAAAAAAATAATATTTTTAGAACTCGGTCCGGCCATTTTTATGTCTTATGGAGTTTAACATGTAAAATTTCGATTTTTTCGCAAAATTTGGCCGTTTGTTTACATAACAATAAGAATTACCTTAATAATAATTGGTCATCATTTTCTACAACTTTTCTTCATATTTCTGGTAATGCATGGATTCCTTCCCAAAAGAACTGTTCATTTTATGTTTGTCCCATTTAATGTTTTCCAAATAGTTCGGGACTGGTTTCGCAACATGAGGCCGTGTATTGTCATGTTGAAAAATGACTTTCTTGTGATTTTGCGCGTATTCTGCTCATTTTCCCTTCAATTCTTTATCTAACTTAATTTTTGCCGGTACCGTTCGCCAGTAATCGTTTTACCAGCTTTCAGTAGTTCGTCTTACACAGCTCCCCTATTGTCCCACCAAATACACAGCAAAGCCTTCTTTCCATGTATATTGCGGACTGGTTGTGACGTTGAGAGCTGGCCTGGGTCTGTCCATGATTTTCTTTGCTCTGACTTGTCAAAATGGATCCACTTTTCATCACCTGTCACAATTCGATGCAAGAAACCTTTTCTTTTCTGTCTGGCTAGCAGACTTTCACAAATGGTTTTTCGCCTTTAAATGTCTCTGCCTTTCAATTGATATGGATCACATTTCCCTACCCTGTGGACCTTTCCCAATGCGTGCAGACGTTCAGAAATGATGGATTGGGCAACATTCGATGAATTTGTCATTTGCTTCAACGTTTGCCTTAAGTCTTCATCCAATAAAGCTTACAAATCTTCTATATCTATATCTGCTCACTGGATTAGACCTGTAGCTGGTGGTGGGACTTCTCTACTTTAAATCAGGAAACTTTAGAGCCTCAGAGCGAGTTCTAAAAATATATTTGTTTGAAAATAAAAAATATAAA
>NC_046665.1:27312862-27374288 GCF_010883055.1 Belonocnema kinseyi | reverse complement strand
TAAACTATTACGAATTTAAAATATTTTTTAACGCACTCGATTACCAAATTATTGCTGTTACTGAGACGTGGTTAACACCTAATGACCCCTCCAGCTTTGTTTCCCTTGACAATTATGTGCTATTTCAGAGAGACAATGTTGAGAGCAGAGGGGGCGGAGTCAGCTTACATGAGCATAACAGTTTTAGGTGGGAGCCCGCGCGTGTGCCAATTATCCTACTGCCGAATTTCTGTTCATTAAAGTTTCGGGTGCTAATTACAAAGATAATGTGTTAGTAGATGTTAACTATAGTAATATTATTATTACCGGGGACTTTAACACTATCTTAAATGCTACCAGTAACCACACTAAATACTTAACATGTATAGTGCAAGCTTTAGGTTTGTACTTCGTTCCGCATAACACTACTCAGCATAGAGGCCAATCAAGCACTCGCATTGACCTTATGATAGTTGATGATCTAGAAAAGTCAGACTCCTACGCCCAACACCCTATAGCTTTTCTCTCAAATCATGATCTTATTAATATTAAGTACGAATCCGTTTGTGATCAGCCATTTAAGAAGTCTCAAAATCAAATACGAAATTTTTCGAAGGTAAATGAAATAATGTTTCACGAGCCGTAATAATGTTTCACGTCCCGTTTATTTTCATTGGCATAAACGCTCTTATTATCTTTAAAGATAATTAGCGGGGCTAAAACTTCTTTTTAGAATTAAAATTATGTTATATTTAAAAGAAAGAGAGAATTAATTTCCCAACAATAAGTGATATCCATAAGGTACCTTGTAAGCTATCGAATTTAATTGAGCTTCAAGGACGTGATTTTCTCATATACCTTGTGGACTTGAATGAGTTTCAACTCACTAAACTGATAGTAAAATTGAACGAATCGATGATTTTCCCAAAAAGCGGTCACACACAACTCGTTGATGTTCTTAAATCCGGTAGCACATAGATCGTTGCTTTTCTTAATTGCGGTAACACATAGATCTTACACGGAGAATATTTGTGTGTTTAATTTTACATAACTTAGTTCGATAAATGGAGCACATTACGGCAAATTATTAAAATTTCACATTCAGTAATATAAAATGGAATAAGGTAATATTTGATATGAAAATATCAATTATCAATATAAATTTATTATAATTTAATTCGCCATTCAGTGAGAAATAATACAACTAGATAAAAAAAGATTACCTGACAGTTTGGTAAAATGAGATGTCGATTACCTACCAGTTAGGTAAAATTACTCGATCTGTTAGTTACAGTTTCAATCAAACAAAACAAAGTCTACCGCTCTATATCTGAATTTTGCATCCCAGTCACGTAAAATTCCGTGCTTCAGCAAGAAAAAAGATTCTTGCTACAACCAGATTCTAGGGAAGGTCATCCACTTACTACGCACATCCTTACACAATTTTATCTTAAACAATTAAAATTAAATTACAATACATTACATATAATATAGCTGCACGCTTTTAATGATATTAAGGATTTTAAAAATCAAAAACGCGGGGACGGGTTTCGAACCACCTACTCTACGTTTATCGCGTTTGATCGCTAATGACTATACCTCAAGGCTAACTTAACACTTAGAATATCGAGAAAAAAATCTCGTGTAAAAAGCTAAATTACGAGTACGTCAGGGCCGTCCAAAAAATATCTGGCCCCCCTTTCATCAAAATTTCTTATTTTAACATTTTTTTAATAAACGGTCTCATACATTTAGAGGAAGTAAATAAAAACATTGGAAATTTCTTTTTATTAAAAATTGTGTTCAGCTTACCCTAAATTATTTAATTTTCAATCTTTTAAATTTGTGAAAAATTGAACATTAAAAGCTTACAAATTAAATTTATATAAAATCTATTACATTAAATTAGGTACAAATTTAATGAATAAAATCAAATAATTAAAACTAATCCATATATTTGAATATTTTCTGAAGTCCTACAGTATTACTTGAAACTTAAAAATGTTAAAGTTTGTATGGGGGACTTGGCTTTAAATTTCAGCCCTGGCAATGTTGACGTCCCTAACGATTCTCATTTTACCATACTGTAGTGTAATTCCTCTGATAATAAAAGTGAAAATCTATAAAAACTTTTGCAATTCATATATACTTTCATTTAAGGCAATCGTTAATATCACACGAAAACAAACTTTATATCATTCATTTAATAAAAATTTACATTACTTTTAGTTATTTGATAATATACTGGTATGAAAATAATACAATCCTTATATGAATTATTACATATCAGAATTTTTACTTTTGCACTTGAGATTCTACATAATTCTTTAGTGATATTTATAGTTCTGTTTTGTATTAAATCCTACAATAATTGTAAACTTTATCTGAATGCAGTAATGTCCACTATTTACCGAACTAATTGAGTAAATTTTAATGAACAAATTTTCTCCGTGTAGATTTTCTTAATTGCGGTAACAAACAACTGGATTCTTTTTTCTTAATTGCGGTAACAAAAAACTGGATTCTTTATTTTTACTTACGGTAACAAAGAACTGGATTCTTTGTTCTTACTTGCGGTAACAAAGAACTTGATTCTTTGTTCTCATGTGGAAAAACTCTTTGACGTGAGTTTAGCTCAGAGACCGACGAGAAACTGAGACCTGGTAAAGACAAAGTCGTCGTTCTCATGTCAAACCATGCTCTGGTAGGGACCCTTTTAGTACTCAAGATCTCATATTGACAATTTTATCTTCGTTTAGTTTAAAGCGATTTAATATAAACAGCCATAGCTCGTAGCTCAAGCAAAGAGAGAAACAGACGTGGTCAACCGTAACGCAACACAAAATGTTTTATGAGAAAAAATCTGTCAACCGACAAAAAAAGTTTTTGGTTTTATTATTCTAGTTTTTTATACAACTTTTTGGATTCAATATTAAAAATTTGTTGAATCTGAGATCGGATTCGTAATCAGCGACCCAAGAGACCCCAAAGTACATATTATCATTCCCATACTCGAAATTCAGTTTTTTTCAACCGCCATTTTGGATCAGCCATTTTGAATTTTTCAAATCTGACATTAAATTCGTCCTCAGCAACCCAAAATACACTTTAGTATACATTATCATACCAATACTCGTGATTCATTTGTTTGGCTGTCATTTTGGATCCGCCATTTTGAATATGTTAAATTTGATCTCGAATTCGTAACCAGCGACCTCCAAAACACCTTAGTATACATTATCATACCAATACGCGTAATTAAATTTTTGTCCGCCAGTTTGGGTCCGCCATTTTGAATTTTTCAAATTTGATCTCGGATTCGTAATCGGCGACCTCCAAAACCCCCTTCTACAAATTTTCACGTGAATTTGTAAGAAATTGATTTTAATGTGCAAAACCTACTATATCGTCTAAAATTTTTAACTTTGAGTCACGAAAGAAAAAGATTCGAGGAAAAATGCGTCCCGCCAGGGCTTAATGGGTTAACTCAAATTTCAATGATAATGATTTCTTTTTCTCAGACATAATCCATGAAGTCCTTTGGAGAATTTTATCGAAATCAATTCGAATGCCCTTGGATCTGATGGGATTTGCATCAAAGTGATTCGACTTGTTCTTCCTGTAATTTTTCCAATTCTTCATATTTATAACTCTTCCCTACAAATTGGGATTTTTCCGGATGTTTGGAAAACAGAGAATATTCGTCCAATTCCTCAGATTGTTAATGCCGTCTCCCCGGCAGATTTTAGGTATATGATACTATTAAGTTGATTGATCCTTTTCAATCGAGCTTTCGGGTGAAACACAGCATGCCGATAACGACAGTAGTTTTATTTGATTTTTCTAAAGCATTTGATTCAGTTAATCACGAAGTTCTTTTACGCAAACTTAGAACGTTTCATTCATCCAATACTGTAATTACTTGGTTTGAATCATACTTAACAAATCGATCCAAAGCAGTAGTCAATAGCAAAGGCGAACGGTCTGAATAGGCTAGTATTGAGAGTAGAGTCACACAGGGCTCTATTTTAGCACCCCTTCTTCTTAATCTATATACATCGGTCTTTTGTGCAGGACTTGATCCAGGAGGCATCGCCTTAATGGTACAATGGGCTCAGAATTATGAACTTGCACTGAATACGACCAAGACTAAAACAATTATTATCGGGCCGACTTCCTCCCTATCCTCATAAACTTTAAGGACCTTTCATTAACTCAAAATTGATGGCTTTTAAATTGAATTTGTTGAAGTTGTAAGGGATTTGGGCTATGTGCTTAACCGCACTCTCTCCTGGAATGAACAGATAGTGGACATTTCGAGAAATGTTTTCACGGTTTTGCAATAGCTTAAAAGAAACAAGAAATCTTGGCCAACGGTTACAACGATTCTTCTGGTAAAGAGCCTAATTCTCCCGTACTTTGATTATGTGAGTATTATATACGATGATATTACAGAAGAGCTTAATTTAAAACTCGAGCGAGTACTAAATGCATGCATTCTCTTCATTTATGACTTGCCAAAATATAAACACATAACTTCATATCGCTTAATAGTTCAGCTGCCCTGGTTAAAGATAGCAAAAACAGGTTTTTTGCTTTTGGCAACTAACCTATATGTCCTTCAGAAAAACTGACGGGTCTTAGGTGACAGAATTCTCGCGAACCGATGGCAGCAAATTCTCGCCGTATTTCAGATCGTGAGAGAAGCGGGCGACCAATGACAGGGCTCGATCCGTCCTCCCCACCGCTGGAAAGCGCGGAGGTTTGCTCGGCGTTTTAAGAGCAACGAGAGATAGGCAGTACGCCAGTCAGTACCACCCTTTTATTTTAACTTTATCCCCCCCCCCTAAAAATATCCTTTCGAAGCCAAGTCCCGTTTAGCATCCAGGGACTCTGTGTTACGGTAGGGCATGTGAGAATAGGCAGTTGAGCAAATTCTCTTCATTTGTTTGTCCCCACAGCTACATAATCAATAGTGTACATGACCGTGCCCGATGTGGATGCACCTCACGTGGAAATACGTTAGTATAAATTAGACTAATAGGTTAAAAAGAGATAGAGAGAGAGAGCAAACCAACATATTAGAATCGCAATACACTGACCTCGCTTCACCGAGTACAATGCTGGAGAGCAGTGGCGCGTGCCAGCCTCCTCTCCCAGCCTGCACTCGTGCCATCTCCTAGCCTTACTATTATCCGGATAATCGCAAGACTCAACGTGATTGAAAATTTTTGATTAACAATGAAAATTGTTCATAAAAATGAAAATTTTGTTTAAATAAAAGCCTCAAAATTAATTCGACTACCTATTGTGTACATTTAAAAAGCAATATTATTAATTGGTATCTCGGCAACAATTATCAATCAATAACACTAGCCCTCCTTAGAAATATCGATACTCTTAATTAAGCATGAGAAGATCGATTCAATCATTTGTAATTCAAACATTGATTAATAAATCATTGCCAAAAATCTCTTTATTCCTTAAAACTACAATTACCGAAACAAATTATAAGAAACTACAAATCCAATAATAACAGCATTAATTATTGTTTAACATAAATAGTTAAACTAATAAACAGCTGAACAAAAGAACAGTAAACCAACTCACTAGAATGTTTTTGATAACTAGATCGGAAATAATTAATAATGTTTCCAGATTTATTATAAGCAACCTTTGTAATTGAAACATTATAATTAAAAAACTTGCAGGATTGATGGGAATGGCTGAGATACCAAAATAATATTTCGAATTAATCCAGTAAAATTTAGCGACATAGCAACAGTGCATGAATGCACATGTATCAAATATTGCTTACACTGCGTCTTATTAACATCCGCTTTTTGATTGATTTGAACTTCGGTGGTCATACCTTTCCCCCGAGAGTCAACAAAATAATCCCACTATCCTAAAGCTATACGAGGGGACGAGGTTGATTCGCGACCTGGCTCACCAGCCTTCATCGACCAGCTCTCTTACCTTGCTTTGTAAGAAGCCCGATTGTCATAGGAAACCTTCGATGATCCCTCGCTCCGTCCGCTTTTCCTCGCACGTGTCGCGCGGTGTATTGTCGCCCTGAAGGTTTGACTCCGATAAAGGGAGGTTCGGCATGGGAGGGTTTTGGGAAGTTAAATGAAGAAGCGCGTTGAAGTGAAAGGCCGATATCGGAGATTGTGTGAAATCCTTCTGCGTGGGGCTAACCTCTCAACTAGCCAAAAACCAGCTTTGTGCAACCGAAAGTTAAGGGAGTTTCTGTCTAACATTTAAAATTGTGAAAACCTGCGGGGTGACAATCGCGACGCATTGTGCCGGAAATGAAGGATGGGACGGGGATGTGTGGAGGCTTCGCTTCCAGTCCGGGAGTAAATTACCCTCAGGATCGCCGTAAAAATTCAATACTGTTAAATATTCTTCCTGGTGTGCTCTTATCCATTTTGTTCTCTCTATCTCTCTCACTGATTGTCTCCAACGGTATTGCGAAATTTTTAAATTTACAGAAAGTAAAATTGTTGAAAGTTTGTGAATTTTAACATTGTTTCAATTATTCATTTAAAATAATTAATGAGTAACTCTAAATGATTGATTACGCCCACTGACTCGACAGTCCAGTGGTAGTATTTAAGGCAACTTAGTTTCATGAAATAAAGGTTTACAATTTCTACAAAAAAACTCACTGGCACGTATTTAGGAGTAATTTGAGACCCCTCTAAAAAATCAACGCACAATATGTAACAGACAGTTGGTGGCAGCGGTGGGATTTTGAATCCTGTCATTGTTTGCCAGTTTTTGTAATTGGTAACAAAAATTGCTATTTTTTTTATTTTGTACTTAGTAGTAGTAGGACATTGGATCTTTTTTTATCTAGGTCAGTGCTTTTAAAATCAGTGATATTAAATTGATACCCACAGAAATTTCATTTTAAATACTAAAAATGGTATCCCTCACTGCTAAGTATACAACTTAGGTTAAATAATAACCCAAAAGTGATTGATCTGGTGTTTATTTTAAAAAAATAATAAACTCAGAAATAATTGCTTTATTATTATAACCTATCAGTATTGACTAAATCAACCCTTAAATGCAGGAAGTCTAGACAAGCCTAACGGCCAGTCGAGACTTCCTTAAGGTTCAAGCTGCAAGCCTATGGGCCAGCATTTGAATGTTTACGGGTGGTTTGATTCTAAATTAAAATGAGATGAGGTTCATAGATAACGGAAGGAAACTTTTCTGATTTTAATTTACAAATAAAATTAGAAAATATTTCTTTAGCTATTTATAACCATTCAAAGTTAAAAGGAAAAAAAAATTGACTTGATATGCAGGGAGTCTAGACAAACCTAGCGGCCAGTCGAAACCTCCCCTAAGGTTCAGGTGGCAAGCCTTTGGGTCATCGCCTGAATGATTCCGGTTTAATTTTTTGGTTTACTTGTTTAAAACAATTTAAAAAAATAAATAAAAAAACTAAATAATTAAAGAAGAATAAAAGTGGCTCATAAATTGAATATAAGCATGAACTATTCAGGACGCCTGACGTTAAATTAAAAAAGAAGCTTCAGCCTAGGGGCGGAAAGCAAATAAAAGAACAAGAACATCTCCAGCGGCAGATGTTAGTTGATCAATTTTTGTCGAAAATATGAATTGTGCACGAAATTAAGCAAGTCATTATACCCTCCGGAGAAACGGTTAACATCCCGGTAAACATCCGTTTTGTAGATCCTCCGCAGCCGAGAAAGAAAGATATCTTCACGGAGATTGAGAGTCCTAACAAATTCAATTGTCTATTCAATACCCTATTAAACAACGTTTAACAAAAGTTGGACCGAAAGTAATCGCAGGGTCACGAAATAGACTTAAACATCGAACCTATCACGTCTTCCCCCTCTAACGAAGTAGAAATTCTCTCTGAAACTCCACTACTCCGAAATTCCTCTGAGAACGCGGTTGATATTGAAGACGAAATCTTTAAGGAAATCATGGAGAGGGACTTCAGGGAAAATTTCTAAATGAATTACGGAATTAGAAAAAAAATACTGAAAGGGAAGCGATTATTTCTGATCATATAATAGCAGAATTTCGGAAACAGTACAATTTTGAAATCATAACGCACTGATGCCCCCCTTCGTTTCTGAACCGACGGTTGGGTATGAAAGTCGGATCCCCACCGGTGTCAGCCTATTTTCTCCTGTATTTTGCGATGGAAGTGTAGATCTATTATTTTTCACCAGTACCCATTCAAACTTTATCTCGGAAGAGGTACTCTTAATAAATTTCACCCAACATGCCGCTATTGAGCATACAGAGTCAGATTTTAATTTCCAAATCATAGGCTCTGTACAGATCGATGTTTTCAGCACGACTTTGTCCTTCCAGGTTATCTCCTCACTTATCCCATTGGGACACCCCACCTAATCGCACGCTCAGCTGATGGGTAGACGTTTTTCTCTTTCCAACTCCTAATACGACCCATCCCTGAAGAAAAACCGAAGTCACACTATTTTTCCTTTCAGTAGTACTCAAACGCAAAATTAAGGGGCTCACCCGCGCTGATCTGAATTGGACGCTTAAGCGCAAGGAAGGTTTAAAGTAGCGCCTGAGCATTCGTGTTTTTCTTCTCAAAAATAGGGGAAGCAATATTTTTGAATAATAGATAATATTGCTCAAAAATTTTGTTTGACAACTCTCTCGCGCTACCGTGAGCAGGCAATGCAGCGTTTCGAGGCCCCCCCTAAATCCATGATGCGTCACGTATAGAAATCCTCTGTAAATCTTTCCTTAACAAAATCCATAAAAAGGAGAAAACGTGCAAAAAAGTTTCATCAGTCTAAGGCAACGATTATTCCCTTATTGAGCAAAACCGAGAAATTGAGGCAGTTACTAACAATTTCGAAGTAATCATCATCGATTTATCTTTGAAAGAGGCTTAAGAACAAAGGAGGCCGGCGCGAGATCAGGAAATAAGAATTATTAATGTTTCATCTATCGACGAGTGGGACAACTTAGACGGTGAAACAGAAATCGCTTCATCCGAAGCGAATGACGAGAGCGCAGTAGAGGAAATTATTTTAGAATAAAAAAAATTATAATAATAATAATAATAAAATAATAATACAATTGCGGTATTCGACTAAAGTTGCGCTCCCTTGTACCTTTTGACCTGAAGTCTTTCTTAAAAGGCAATTGAATTTGTTAGGACCATTCGGATTCTGGATAAGAATACAAAAGAGCGACTAAAATGGAGAGAGGGCCACAATTCCAGAATTGGTGGAATGATGCTGGTAAACGTGTCCTTTCTGGGTTGAGGCAATTGTATTTTTGTCAAAGTATTTTTTTTTGTTACGCAACATTAAAACGACACACTCAGGATGAACTCAACCCTGCACTGCCCGCAAGCAAGAACTTATTGACATTGCTATGTGATAAATATCGCTCCTTCTCACTGTGATAAATGTATTAAATTGTGTCTCATAATGTTTAAACAAATAAGGAGCTTTTGTTTCCTAGCGTTTTCTTCCTTAGATAAGGAAAATTCTAGAACCTTAAGTAGCTCTACCTTGTTACGAATCGGCGTTGCAGGGACTGCCTATTTTACCAACGGACCTATTCCGGGGTGATGAATGATTTTTAAATAAATGACACCAACCCTAACAATTCTTGCAGGTTTTCAATATTAGCCTTGTTAGTAGACTCTAATATAACAATAGCAATATGACAGGTTCGGACGATGACCAGAACAACGGTGAACAAACAATCGTTCCTGTCAATAATAACACTAAGATTGGAGGATTAACCTCCAATATAATCCCAGCAAACACACGCCACTTTCCTGCAATGGATATGAGTGCTGCAATGGCAACGGCTCTGGAGAGGATGGCCCTAAAGCAGGCAACTTATCATATACCCAATTTTGATGGAAAATCAGCCCCCTTGAAGGAATTCCTTCAGGATGTGGCTAATGTTTCGGTATATGTTTCCGACTCGACTGAACCTGCGTTCATCAAAATAATTTTAAGCAAGTTAAAGGGAATTTCCCGTGAAAGTGTCCGCGACAAACAATTTAATCAATTAACAGAACTAGTAGCTCATCTAAAAAAATGGATTGCCCCAACTAAGAAGTACCAATGGTACTTCGAGGCTATAGTCAACCTCCAAATGAAACAAACCGAAAGTGTGAGTGATTACTACGACCGTACCTTAGGTCTTCTTAGTGGAGCGAAACACTCTCTAGAAGAAAAATATACCGCCAGGGATGACAACACGGCAATGATTATGAAGCGGGTAACGGACTGTGCGCGGGATGCATACATACGAGGGCTTCCCTCTGAAATGTCCACCTTCGTCGACACCCAAAACCCAAAGGATATTCATGAGGCGTATGAGCATGCACTACATGTAGAGGAGCGCCAAAACTACGCGGAGAAGGCAAGGGCAGCGTCAGCATTGACATATCATGTGTCAAGGCAGGACAAGATCTCGGACAGGTCAAGATCACCTAGTCTTTACTCTGAACAAATGGAGGAGCTCGAGAATATCCGGCATTCCAAAAAGCTAACTCTGAAGTGCATACTACCCACTCCCAGGATTCAGTATCCTTATCCACCTTATCCGCATCCAACACAAATGTATCCGCCCCTGTATCCCAATCAATATCCTTCCCCCCCCCCCCCCCCAGGATATCTTCCTAACTACGGCTACTCGTTCTCTCTGCATTATCTACCTCATGTACCTCAGGTACAGGGAGCAACCATGAATTCTCCATGGCCAGAAACACACCGTGTCGGTGGGTCGAGACCAGTTTTTCCGAAAGGGGCATCTTTAAACTACTCTCAGACTCATCATTTGGACGCTAGAATGAGTCCCAGGATAAAAGAGCGTACCAAAATGGTCCGAATATTGGAGGACCCCAATGAATCTTCCGAACAGGGTACGGAAAGGGAGACTCCCCAGTCGTCAGATTAACAGCTCCGGAATTTCAAAAAGGAATGGCTTGTCTCTTGGTAGACCCTGGATCTGATGTAAATTTATTAAAGCTCATAGCACAAAAGCCAGACATCACCGTAGGCAATGACCCCATCCAAATATCCGGCATAACACATGAATTAACGGAGACTCATGGAACAGTGATAGTTACCATACTGGATACAAGTGTTGAGTTTCACGTAGTACCCAACGATTTTCCGATCTCGGCGGACGGAATTCTTGGTCGGCCATACCTCCGCCAGAAGCAAGCACAGCTGTCATTCAGGCATAATACCTTGGTCGTTATTTCAGAACCTGTTATTCCAATACCATTTGTAGATGTTGAAACCCAACAAGCATGCAAACTATTAAGACCGAAAATAAAACCATTCTCGCGGGTTTTGAAGCTTGAGGCTCGCATGATACAATCCGTAGCAATTAATGTATGTAATCAGGACCTAGTTGAGGGATACCTGCCACGCATAGATGCTCCCGAGGGGGTTTACATCGGCGAGGGATTAGTAGCGAATCACGATGGGGTATGATATGCCTACGCATACAATACCAACGAGAGAGATGTAGAATTGTCCCTATCACCACAGGAACTTATTCCCTTCGAATACTGTGAATTTCCAGGGAAGGATTCCGAGGATTCGGAACCATGTAACGAAGAAGACGATGCCCTTGAAGAGCGACCAGTTACGAGAGAAGAACAGATCTTACAGAGTCTCCACATATCGCAACTAAGCGGGCCAAAGCGAGATGTTGTTCTAGGATGAATCAAAGATTATCCTGACGTATTCCACGTGAGTGGCGAAGTTCTATCGGTAACAAACACAGTACAGCACAGGATCCCCACAACTAATAACGTCATTATTTCCAAGAAACAATATCGTCATCCACCCGAGGCGCAGAAGCTGTTGGCAATTCAGATAGAAAAGCAACTCAAGAGTGGAATAACATCACCTTCGAAGTCACCCTATAACTCACCAGTAATAATAATTCCAAAGAAAATTGACGCTTCTGGGGAGAAGAAATTTAGAGCGGTGATTGATTATAGGGCATTGAATGCTAAGGTGGTAGGACATGCTTACCCAATACCTAACATAACAGATATCTTGGACCAATTGGGAATACTCGGGATCGAGGCGTTTGTATACTTGGATGACATCGTGCTTCACTCTGAAACTCTAGAAGAACACGATAAGAAAGCAAGACGATTATTTAAAAGGTTTCGAGAAGCTAACTTAAAACTCCAAGCCGACAAATGCGATCTTCTACGCCCTCAAGTTGCCTATTTAGGTCATATCATCGAACGCGATGACGTGAAACCTAACCCAGCAAAGATAAAGTCGATAAAGGAGTTTCCACAGCCGAGAACGGTACGCGCCATCAGACAGTTCCTTGGATTATCGGGGTATTATCGTCGGTTCATTGAAAATTGCCCCAAACTCGCTAAACCGTTAGCTCATCTGTTAAAGAAGGACTCCAAATTTAACTGGGGCCCTGCACAGAGCGAGAGCTTTCAGAACTTGCGCAATATCTGTATGGAAGGGAGTTCATCTTGGCCTGTGACCATGAACCCGTCCATTGGATTACGTATGCTGAACATCCGGGCCCAAGATTGGTTCGCTGGAGGCATCGCCTTAAAGACTATCAATACATCTTCGAGTACAACAAGAAAAAGCTCAACCGAGGAGCGAAAGCCTTATCGGGAAATCCAATAGGACTAGATCACCTTCTTCAGATCAAGCGTGAACAGACTGATGATGAGGTAGTAAAATTACGAGCACAGACACAAACGGAGAAAAAGGAAAATTATATCTACGCAAGCGAAAAATCAGCCACCCCTTCCAGTAACCCAACCCAGAACGAGGAAGAAGAGAGAACTCAGGGGCCGCAGAACACTTCGATTGTATACAGAGCTTTGCCGTTGAAATCAACGACAAATAAAAGCCAGGTACGCCAGGGCACTGTCACTACAGTCCCCTAATCAAAGCCTAACCCAGGTCGCGTTACACACTCGCAAGTTACCAAAGTTCCTCATTTCACCGACAAGGAGATAGCTGCGAGCTCTGACTCCTAACCTAACCGCAACCCAAGTATTTCAGGTAATAAGGTTAAGGCAAAGCAGTCTCAAAAAAGGTGTTCTAGGTCCTCGTCGAGCGCGATTACAAGGAATGACTGAAGTACTGTCAGGGACTAAAACTCCTAACCACAGCCGGGAGAACTCCTCATCCAATAATGCCTCATCAGAAAGAGGAGACAGCAATGATTCGAATCCACCTGTTTTTCGAAGGGATCATAGTGTTTTGCCCAGTATCAAACCTTTTATTATTGCTCAAAAGGGAGAACCAGTACCTAACACCACACCACCCTATTTGCCAAATCCTTGGTTTCTCAACCTATGCGAAAAGCCCACCACAGTGTATATAGATGGAGCTTGTAGTTATAATAGTAAGGGCCCAAGGAAGAGAGACCAAGAACGCTGCAGAAATCTAGGCTGCTACGGCTGCTGCGAAAAAGGCCAGTGAATTTTGGATTACAAAATTAAGCATTATCACTAACTCCAAATTTCTCATCGATAGTTATACTTAGTGGCTCCCAACTTGGGTGGCCAATGGATGGAAAACTCCCGATGGAAAACCGGTCGTAAACCGAGCTGAAGGATCCATACAAGTCAACGTCTGAAACCGACCAGCAAAAAGGCACCGTGCGATTCAAGGATGTACCCTACGTGGTAGAATCACCGAACATCGGACAACAACCATCTCGAAGATCGCTATTTCAAACTCCCCAGACATTACCTACACCATTTGCCAGGTCTATTCCAGCAATATCCGAAAAGGAGAGGGAGGTGTCCATAGCCAATAAGACAAAGCCATCAAAGAAGAATTTGATGGCAATGTCATCAAAAGAGGAAACTGCTCGCAACGACGTATCTATGACAAACCGGAACTAATATTCTGAGAAATACATTTGACATAGAAGTTCCCTTTACCGATCCTCCCACCCCCCACCAGAAAAAGAAAAAGGCGAGATAAGGCACCAAGAGACCACTTCAACTAATTAACTCCCAACACAAACTGCCATTTTAGTGCGACATAAATGGAGTGAGCCCTTAAGTTATCGGCGAGATAATTATGCACACTTCATTTCCGAGGACTGCGAACCTACAAACCTTATTTTTAAATTGCTAATTGCCACTGAGTGCCTTAATCCACAGGACTTATGGAGAAAAGACCAAAGACGAGTCAAATATTAGTCACTCCGTCGAGAAAGCATAAGGTGTACTCCATTGTGATTAAGCGAAACCACTTTGATCCTGTAGTATGGAGCGAAGTAACGACCGGCCTACAGAATCTGAAAATGGCCTTAGAACGTGACCGCTGTGAAACATGTCGTATGGCAAACTCCACTGAATTACTAGATAACCTAACACAAAAGAAAATGACTGAATTGCTGTCGGAAATATTCCGAGGTGGTCCTCCCACTATCACATTATACCACGACAAGATAGACGTACCACCGGAGGAATTGCGTTTAAAGATAATAAAAGAATATCACAATAGTCTATTAACCGGACACAAAGGTGTAACGAAGACATACCGTCGTATTAGAGAGAGGTATACGTAGTCGGGACTGCGTAACGATGTAGTCAACTATATTCGCGAATGTCAAAGCTGCCTCGAGAATAAATTAAGACGAGCCCGTACTCGAGAACCCATGGTTATCACGGATACCCCTCTGGGAGTATTCGATAAGGTATCTCTCAATACCGTGGCCAAGCTGGCTACGACACCCAACGGTAATAGGCATATCCTTACCATGCACGATAATTTCTCAAAATTATGTATCGCGGTAGCCATACCAAACTTACACACAACAACCATCGCGCATGCACTGGCGCAAAATCTATTCGCGCAATACGAAGCTCCGCGCTGCATTCTAACGGATCGGAGAGGGAGTTTTATAAGCCGACTAAGGAGGAAATTGGGGCAAATATTCGTGGTTAAACAACTAACAACTTCCGGATATCGTCCCCAAAGCAATGGTTCATTGGAGCGCAGTCACATAGTCCTCACAGATGATATATAACATTATGCAGAGGATTTTGATGACTGAGACCGACTGTTAGCATTCGCTATGTTTGCGTATTATAAGCAAACATAGCAAATTGCTCTACGGACGCGCTGCGCGAATACCGAGTTCCTTTCACCCATTGATAAATTGTAAACGTACGGATCCTTTCTCCGCGATTTGATTATTCGACTCCACGAAATTCAGAATATCGCGGCTAAAAACATCATTCAAGCAAAAGAACAATCGAAAACACGTTATGATAAAAAGACACGACCCCTTAACGCAGTGATTGGTGATAGGGTGATCATATTTAAGGACGTGCGTAAAAATAAGTTCGATAAACGATCTACTTGAACTTGTACCATCGTGGGCTTCACGGAAAATAATAATGTAATCCTTGAAGCCAAAGATGGTACAAGGTTCACAAAGCATGCCGATAAACTCTTGGCATCTTACTGTTAAAATATAATATAAGATACTTACAATAGTACTACTATATGATTACATTTATAATTTAGGAACTAAACGCAGAAGCTATGTACCGCCATATCCTATCACTCATTTTAGAGATTATTTATATCACTCCCACAATCAACACTTCAGCAGGATCAAAGTATCACCATCTCCCGTTCCAGGCCAGTACTGGCATCTTCTACGAGAACCAAGGGCCCGTGAGGCGAATTATCAGCCATTGGAGAATTAACATCTTTCTACATGTCAATAGATTCCAGGATTCCTTGACAGAAATCCATAACCGGCCTATTGCCCGCTTCAATTAAAAGAAGTTTTCAAGCAGACCATCCAGGACTACAATATGCAGAATAAAATGGAAATCGCTGAATGAATCAGAAGGTATACAGAGAGAGATACGCGAGCCGGCATATCACGTCAATAAAAATCGCCACTCGCATTTGCCAAACAACATGCGAGTACGAAGATACAGCCCAATGCTGGAATTTATAAGAGGAATCGTGGGGGCGGGAGCAGGCTTGTTGACCTATGAAGACGGACAAGCCATGGAAGCGAAGATCGAAGACCTCAATCATGCTCAAGCAAATTTATCGCAATTGGTCGGTCGGCAAATACATGTCATCAGATCACAACTGGAGGACTTACACCGAATCACCGAGGTACACGAACATCGACAACAGCGGTTGTAGAACGAGCTAAATATTCTCCTAACAAACGTTGGTGGAATATCGACTGTACAAACAAATTTAACATATTCCTATGCCCTGACCAATTTACTGCAAGCAGTAGGAAATATTTTAGATGAGTATATCCGATCTGGTGATCAAATAACGGTGGTTGTTCAACAGGCGAGAAACGGAGAACTACAGCTAGCGTTACTAACATCTGAACAACTAGACCCCGTATATCGCGACATCCAGAATCACGCAACCAAGGTGTCTTTCCCAATACCTAGGACATATGTGAGCATTGTCGAATTAGCCAAAATCGACGTAGTAACAATTAGCTGTAAAAATGGTACACTCTAAATCGTATTGAATATAACACTAATTGACGAGGTCGAATTTAACTGTTATGAAATGCATCCACTTCCGGTACAACATCCAATTTAGAAAGATGAATAGAAATCTTCTATGCCCAGGTCTGTTCCCCATTTATGAAACAGCCACCCATCAAACCTACGAGACTCAACTCTTGCTAAATCCATCCCTAAAAACCTTCCGATTATGCAACATACAGGTGTCGTTCGAACATCAAACTTATTAGAAGGTTATACCATCTTTAAGCGGTCGGATATTTTCAACAGCTGAGGCAATAGATGATGAGCTCCATTGTACTATGGAACCCCCACGACAAATTAATCTCCAAGGCTTGGGATTTATCCAAACTGCACTAGGGTGTAACCTAAAAACAACTACGGTCACCCTACCAGGATTGGAACCTAGTCACGAACAAACAATAACCGTATATGAACCACAGGTTCATTTGTACCTTTCAAAATTATCTTTAAAATTGTAAAACATCCAAAAATCAACTCAGATAACAGGCTTAATCCCAACAACTCCCCAGGAGGATGTGAGCCTGCCGTCCTACAAGGAAGAAAACAAAAATTTGGAACAACTGGAACAACAGTTATACGACTTCAGTATGCAAAGGCAAGAACAGTCCAGTCATACGTCATTAATACATGGCACCTATGCCTATCTTGTACTGCTGTTAACACTGATACTACTCTACCTCTGTGGAGCCGCTCTTATTAAAGCATTATTTTTCTACCCCTGTTGCTGTGTCAAAACGGCCTCGAGAAAGAAGCAATTCTTTTTAGAAACAATAGCCAGTGAACCGCGATTTCAAGGACAGCCTGTTCAATTATCTTCTCCGGAAGAGCTCACGGTTCATAATAACCTAGAATCTCCTCAAATTTTCCAGACAAAACTCAATATGACCTTTCTGCCCATGAGGAGACACTGTCTAAACATCACTCTTCTAAGGGCATAACCCAATCTTCGTTCGACAATTCACTATCAGCATCATCAAGGATAAGGATGCTGAAGCAGGCACTACAAGCTCCGTAGATCGCTGACTCGTACCCTCCTAGCCCTGAATTTTCGTCACTGCCAGTACTTTAAACACGTGGATCTCAACATCGAATTCTTCCTATTGCGATACTAGTGTAGTGTGGTGATATATAAAAATGGAATAAAGTCCCATAGAGTGTGTCGCATTGTAGAATCAGTGATATGGATTATAAGTAAGATACCTGAATCAGCAATAATGAATTGAGTGTGCATGGAGGGTGAATTTTTTAAATCTTAACCAGGAATAAGGAATCCAAAGACTAAACATTGCAAACGACTGCAAACCGGAGAGCATTCGCGGGTTTCACACAAAGGATAAATTATATGTATAGGTAGATAAAAGAAAGGAAAATTAAAACACCAGGTATCAAGGAGAGGATATTGGTAAATATTTGATACCCTTAGGGATAGAGTAGAAATTAACCACGGGGAAATCACCGTAATCGTGAATTAACTTTAAGCAAATTCTTTCCTTTATAATGGCATACAGTCCATGTTGTCTTAAAAGAAAATGTAAATTAACCTTATTAATGCATAATGAACCTGCTTCTCGCAATTTTCTAGCAAATACGTGACAGAAGCTCTTCAGTTGTATTTGGGGTACGGAACCGAATTTCCCCTCGCGAGGACATATCCGTTGCTTCAAATACTAGGAATGCTCTCCTATCAGCGTAATTATCTGCATGCTCCGGAAGGTGGAAAAACATATAACTACTTTCTAATATGCGGTACTTATACAAGATAATAAGATGTATTTCGACGGGAGCACCTACGACATCGGACACTGGTAACATTCGAGGACGATTGCTAGAATTCCTCACGTGTAAATACGATTGTATAAATTAGACTAATAGGTTAAAAAGAGATAGAGAGAGAGCAAACCAACATATTAAAATCGCAATACACTCGTGCCAACTCCTAGTCTTCGTATTATCTAGATAATCGCGAGACTCAACGTGATTGAAAAATTTTGATTAAGAATGAAGATTGTTAATAAAACTGAAAATTTTGTTTAAATAAAAGCCTTAAAATTAATTCGACTACCTATTGCGAACATTTAGAAAGCAATATTATTGATTGGTATCTCGCCAACAGTTATCAATCAATAACACAAGCCCTCCTTAGAAATATCGATACTCTTAATTAAGCATGAGAAGATCGATTCAATCATTTTTAATTCAAACATTGATTAATAAATCATTGCCAAAAATCTCTTTATTCCTTGAAACTACAATTTCCGAAACAAATTATAAGAAACTACAAATCCAATAATAACAGCATTAATTATTGTTTAACATAAATAGTTAAACTAATAAACAGCTGAACAAAAGAACAATAAATCAACTCACTAGAATGTTGTTTATAACTAGATCGGAAATAATTAATCATGTTTCCAGATTTATTATAAGCAACCTTTGTAATTGAAACACTATAATTAAAAAACTTGCAAGATTGATGGGGATAGCTGAGATACCAAAATAATATATCGAATAAATCCAGTAAAATTTAACGACATAGCAACAGTGCATGAAGGCACATGTATCAAATATTGCTTACATTGCGTCTTATTAACATCCGTTTTTTGAGTGACTTGAACTTCGGTGGTCATACCTTTCCAACGAGAATCAGCAGAAAAATCCCACTATCCTCTCGCTATGCGAGGGGACGCGGTTGATTCTCGACCTGGCTCACCAGTATTCATCGACCAGCTCTCTTACCTTGCTAGGTAAGAAGCCCGATTGTTATAGGGAACCTTCGATGTTCCCTCGCTCCGACCGCTTTTCCTCGCACGTGTCGCGCCGTGTATTGTCACAGCCCTTAAGGTTTGACTCCGATAAAGGGAGGTCCGGCAAGTGAGGGTTTTTATGACGTTCAGTGGAGAAACGCGTTGAAATGAAAGGCCGACATCAGAGATTGTGTGAAATCCTTCTGCGTGGGGCTAACCACTCAACTAGCCAAAAACCAGCTTTGTGCAACCGGAAGTTAAGGGAGTTTCTCTATAACATTTAAAATTGTAAAAACCTGCGGGGTGACAATCGCGACGCATTGTGCCGGAAATGAAGGATGGGAAGCGGATGTGTGGAGGCTAAGTTTCCAGCCCAGAGGGTAAATTACCCTGAGGGTCACCGTAAGATGAAGGTAACGAAATTCAATACTGTTAAATATTCTTCCTGGTGTGCTCTTATCCATTTTGGTCTCTCTCTCAGTGATTGTCTCCAACGGTATCGCGAAATTTTGAAATTTACAGAAAGAAAAATTGTTCGAAGTTTATGAATTTTAACAGTGTTTCAATTAATCATTTAAAATAATTAATTAGTAACTTGAAATGATTGATTACGCCCACTGACTCGAGAGTCCGGTGGTAGTACTTAAGGCGACTTAATTTCATGCAATAAAAGTTTACAATTTCTACAAAAAAAATTGGCACGTATTTAAGAGTTATTTAAAACTCCTCTAAAAAAATCAACGCACAACATGGCAGCAACGGCACCTCTTTGGAGGCAAAATTCAACGATCCCGCATAAAAATAAAAACAATTAAGGGTTCAACCTTAATTGATTGCCTGGGTTCCTCCGGCATCCAATATAAAATTATTGGTATGTAACATCTGCAAGAATCTTGAGACGACCTCACCTAGGATCACAGGTCTTAACCCCCATCAAGAGCGCCGGAGGTTTTCTCAGGATTACTCCACCATCGAGAACATCGGAGGATTCTTCAGGATATTCCAGCTTCGGAGAGCACCGAAGTTATTAACCAGCTATGACACGACAGGTAGTAGAGCGTCCGCCGGACTGCCACAATTGGTGCGACACTTTCGGAGAATCCGGCGGACAATCCAATTCAACCAGCGGTAGTGCGTGGCGCGATCGCGTATTGTTCCGAACGACCTAGGATTAGGGCTCGTTTCGGGAGTTACTACCCTTAGGTGGTGACGTTCGAGGGAGTTCTTCGCGCTTTTATCTTTCGGATACGATCCACGAGACCTTCGGTCCCCATCCCTTCGCGCGGAACCTTCAGTTTCCGGTTCTTGAATTTCTTCCCCCGAACGCGGGCAGGAAACATCAATGATCATACCTCTGATATAATAACTATCTATTAAAATTTCTGTCTTTTTATTTGTTCAGGGGTGTATCAACTAAGATTTGTTCATTAGTTTACCGGAGAAATGTTTAAAATAGCCCGAAAGTGTCTTTTTTTTAAATGCAATTATTATTGCAATAATTTATTTAAAAGTTTTTAACATGCAGACAATGTGTCCCTTATCACCCTTGAGAAGTGTGATGAACTTCAGTCGAAAATAATAATTATTTTTCATAATAACTCATTTCTTATTAAAAGATGGACTACTTTATAACGGAATTTCTACAGATTTGGCTGAAATTATCTCAACTAAAATTAGGGTATTTCCCTCTACGAGTGTTTTTCAATTTAAACGGATTTCCCGTGAATTCAATACCTTAATATTTCAGTGATGAAGTATTTTTTTATTTTTAATAAAGTATTTCATTTTTATAATGATTTTGAAACGTCTTTCAGAATCTGTGTAATTCCAACGTAACAAATTTAAACCTAATTTTCTCGCAACTGTATAATTGATCTTCTAGACACCGACTTTTTAAGCAGCGACGAAGTTGTACCACTCGTTACAGGTGCAGATGAAGTTGTGCCACACGTTGTAGGTGCAGATGAAAACGATAATACCAATGTGGTTGCGACAATGAATTTGAATCAGTTAGTAAACTGCACTAGTATTTCCATTTTCGCAGTATTTATAATCACGTATAATTTGTAATGAATAAATGAATATACAGGTTCATCAAAAAGTATCAGCCCCCCCCCCCCCAATCAGCGAAAATATATCAAAATGGTGGCCTTGAAACTGACCTTGGCGTTGAAATTCAAGAATATTTCAAGGTCAATTTTTATTTTTCAAATGGAAACCCCTATTCTTGGCACCACCAATCGAAAGAACGGAAAATTGTGCGTTCAAATATGCATCAAGGTCATTTGAGCTGATGACCTTCGGGGTCATTCCAGGGTCGTGTTAACTCAAATAAGGTCTAGACGTCAGATCAGCAAAAATATGCGTTTAAATTTTGTTTAAATTGACCTTAAATAACCTTGAAGGTCAATACCAAGGTCAGCTTCAAGGTCACCATTTAGATCCTCGTCCAAAACCCTGAAACTTTTGTCGTAAACATTTCTCTCGAGAACGCATTTTTTCGCTGATCAGCCGTCTAGGCCTTGTTTGAGTTTACACGGCCCTGGAATGGACACGAACGTGATTGGGCCACATGACCTTAATGCATATATAACTTAAAATGTTGCGTTCTTTTGATAAAATATACTTCGACAACTTGCAGACCATTGAAATTTAAAATTTGAATTTCAATTGTCTGAAAATTGTCAAATTAAATTTTAATATCACAATACAATAAATTCTAGGCCAAATATAAGAAGATAAATAAGATATCGTGCATTGGTGTCACGAGATATGATTTTTTTTTAATTTCTCAACAGATTTGTAATCAACAGGGAACGCTAAACAAAAAAAAACTTTTCATATGTCAATTGCTTTCGGAAGTATACGAACTTGTTTCAACTTGAACGCCTGAATTGAATTCTGGCGTGAGCGAGCGAACGGGAGTAGCAGTTTCCCCCACTCCGCCGCCACAGATCACATCGATCTTTCTCCCATAATCAGTCACCCTAATCAACAACAAAATAATAATGCACTGCTTTGATAATTTAAAAACAAATAGTGGAGCTCTCATTCTGTATTTTATGTTAATTTCAACTCGCTAGATTGAAAATTGCAGTAGAAGTAATTTTTGAAACAAAATTAACTCCCCGTCCCTCTGAAATAAGAATTTTTTTGTTGAAAATATATTGTAAAAAATAGCACTAATGAAATGAATTTAAATCCAGATTCCATAAGGTGAAAATTGACAAAATTATTCTATTTGTTTATGACCAAAAAATGTTACCTCTTTTTGTACCTATTTTTGTGCAAGTTTAGAACTTCTAAATTAATTATTGCAATAATAATTGCATATTTAAGAAAGGCACTTTCGGGCGAGTTTAAACTTTTTCCAGGTAAACTAATGAATAAATAATACTAATGAATAAAGCACTACAAAAATTTATGTCAAACCTTACGTCGCATTTAAGAGGGCTGTGTACATTGGCTTTTGGAGACATGTCGTCTAGGTGTAATTTCTTCGAAAGTATTGTGAAAATATTACTTGTGTGGTATTTTTTAAAGTTCCCAAAAAATATGCTAAAAACACTACTCTGGCGCTCAACGGATTTAGGCGTTTCTTGAAATTCTGATTCGAATGATATATACTTTTAGGAGTCACTTTTCGCATGAAAAATTGAATGTAATAATTCTTCCAAATTTAGGCTAACTTTGTCCAAGCCTATTTTTGATATAATAAACATTATTTCACTTTTGATAACACATAAACATAGCTCGTTATTTTCCTAATCCAGACATACCATAAATGTCATATTTTTCACAATACTTTCGGAGAAATTACGCCTAAACCACATGTCTCGAAAAGCGTAACAATCCAATCCAAGCATAACACATCATTTATAATTGTGAACAATGCTTTCATATAAATTAGTCGTAAGAATTGGAAATAAAGTTTAGAATTTTGAAAATGCTCTATATGAATTATCGTCTGATCGAAGCATATCATGGAGATAGTTTCGAAATATACTGAAATATTGCTTTATAAATTTTAACACTTTCAAAAAATGATATTTGACAAATTTCTTTTTGTTGCGTTCCTCACTTTCGCAAGCTTAAATATTCACAACTTTCTTTGAGAATTATTTCTCCGAGCAGGGATTCTGAAACTAAGGAATCAGGGTGAGTTTTAAATTTCGTAGTTTGCTACAGCGTCAATAAATTTGGACTTGGCTAAAATTGAGATAGACAATAGTAGCGTGCAGAGGCTCTTCGATGTCCCATGTGGAGATAAGTAATTAGTAAGTATACCCTCAATAAGATCGAATGTTACCTGCTTTTATAAGTCCCAGTATATCCAGGCAGCATCATCACAGTCTGCACTTTGTATTGTGTTTAATGGACAATGCAAGGTTGCAGTTTTCCAGTAAAATGAAATATTTTGTCATGTGTCATTGTGTCGTGTACTTATTTTATATTCTATTCAATGAAACTACCGCAGAATTTCGATGTATATGACGTGACTTTTTTTCTTTTTCATAATTTTTTATCGACGTGGCAATAAGAGGCGTTTGAATTTTATCTGCCGCATGTCGAAAGCTGAAGGGAGCAAGAAATAATCTTGCCATTTGGCGTGAAAAACAACGGTAAGTTGTATTACGTTTCACTATTCAAAAATTGATTTATGTTTTTTTTTTATAGTTTCGATTAGGTCGAAAAAAGACTCTATTATTCATATTCAATTGTATTTGAATTTTTGAGGTATAAGAATGCACAATATGGAACATTTGTTTCTCGAATTTGCATGCTTATCGCCCGAAATACGTACAAACCCAACCAACAATTACGGCTTTTGATTTCTGAAAAAGGAAAATGATATTTAGATGTACCTGAAGCCCCATAATATATTATCCATCAGGGGAAACGACGTTTCTGCAAAAGTAGAGTTCAAATAAATATAGATTTTCAAACAAAAAAGAAATCATTTTTTTTAATATAGTTAAATTTTGGACAAGAAATTCCGTTGTATCCATAGAAAAAATAAATGTTATTATGAAAGGAATGGTTATGAAACATTGTATTTAAATTTGTGTAATTTAGTTTGTTCATTTTCAATTTTGTTTTTTACAATTAAAATTAAAAATACGCATACTTTTTTCGGATTAAAACATGCATTCTTATTTATTTCTTGTTTATGTACTTGTCCTATCTAAAAATCATCATTAACAAATTACATCCTTTTTTGGCGAACAACTTTTGTGTATGACTTTTTTTCGCCTCGTGTCGTTACAAACAAAATTAATGATTCTTCTTCGAATGTTATTTTTTACGATAGACACAAAAGCTACGTGTCCTATGAAAAAGTTCTTTATGACAATGGATGAGTTTTAATTTTTTTCGATGAGCAAGTTTTGTCTATTTTTTGTCTATCTCTTCAGATCGTCACAAACAATTCTGTGAAATCCATTAAAACTTTAAAACTCCATAAATTGATTAAATCCCTTGCAAATACCTTGAAATTGTTTACATATCTTGAAAAAGAAATGAAATATTTAAAAATATCATAAAACATTGAAATTATATTTTACGACTGTACGGAAAATGTATTTAAGTACATTGATATTTGTTAAATCCCTCAAAATCATAGACCCTCAAAATCCCTCAAAATCATGTTATTAGATAATGTTAAATATTTTGAAATATTTTAAAACCTCGTACTTCCTGTAAAATCGTTTCCTATCCTCAGAAATTCTAGAACATTCTTTACCCTAAAGTAGTAGTAAAAAGCTGGTGAAAATGTCTTTGAAGTTTATAAAATACCCGAAAATCTTGAAAATTTCTTTAATTTATTGTAATCTCCTTCAAAGTTCTCGGAGTCTTCACAGATATACAAATTTTAAACAAATCTTTAAAAATATTTGTAAGCTTTCAAGATAATTCAAAAATGGGTATTGACGTGAAAGAGATTGTGATTAACCCACGAATTAATGTATTGAATGAAAAGTCGCTAATGCTATTTTTTATACCATCCTTATGTAAAATATATTGTTTCTTTTTGCAGTCAACTTTGTTTTACGACTACTGTTTCAACTGATAATCAGCTCGTTCACCTGACGCACGCCAATTTATATCCGATTGAATTAAATATGATATTTTCAAACTGCACATTTCATTTGTTAAAATGTATTAATCAAATTTTTGGAGGTACCTTTTTCGAACCACCCTATTATGTGTACAATCCATTATTCATAATTTTAGTATAAATAAATTCTATAAACTTTAAACAACTCGCCAGCCTAATGCATCAACGTTTCACAAATAAAATGTTAATTAAGACAAATTACGCCTTGTGATGATTATTTGTAAAATTTAGAAAATGAATAGGCTAGATCCTTCATGAAAAACGTACGGAAACGTCACCGGCGGTTTTTCAGTACAGACCCAGTACAAGGCAGCACTGTGAAGCGTTACCAGCCAGTACTGGCCGCGAATAGATGCCCAGTACTTCAACTCCAGCAATCTGCACTAGGCTAACACTGCTAGCACAAATTTTAATAATTGATATTGATATTAAAAACGTACTTGGTCAAAGTTACCCTACTTTTGAAGAATAATTTCACAGTTTGTAACTATTATTTAACAATAAAAAAATAAGATTCTTATATTAAAAACGACTTTTTCTAGTAGAAAGTGAGATGGCAATCCAAATTTGTATTTGATATAAAGTATATTTCAAAATTATCTCCACCATATGTTTCGATTAGACGAAAATTAAAAAGAGCATTTTCAACGCCTCAAACTTTATTTCGACTCCTCACGGTTAGTTAATGAAAAACTATTGTTAACAATTATTACTTGTTCGGTATGCTTCGATTCGTAAAAGAGTCAGGAACGCGGTAATAAGCGTTAAATTCAGAAAAATTAAGAATTTGTATTCCTATGAATACGTGATTTTTCCTCCATCTAAAAAACCTCCAACGGGAACAGAAAAGGTGAAAATCCTATTCCTCTCAATCGACTTAGTAAAATTTAATGAAAGCATTTATTTGACCTATGTTTTATTATTAAATCTTTCTATAACTTATAAATTCGAAAAAATTCGAATTTACATTTATTTACATTTTAATAATTTATTTAAACGTCTTAAAAATGCATCAAATAAATCTATTTAAATGTGTGAATTAAAATAATTTTAACTCTAGAGAGGCGGACTTGAATTGATTAAGTTATATTTTCAAATCTTATATTCCACATGAAGTTATTAAAACAATGTATTATACATATTTCGTTAACTTATTAGAAGGAATTAAATAATCTCGAAATATGAACACTTTTAGGGAATAGAAGGCATCTATTTGAGGTTTTCTGTCGGTACAATTACAAGGAAGAAAACACGTTCCCTTTGGGGAATAGGAACCTATGCGGCTGAGGTTTAAAATATGGACCGATTTTTATTAACCTTTTTTTGATTTACTCAGAATAATAAAGCGATGCCAATGCAGTATATTAAAATTTTATTAATTAATATTTTCTAAAATTCGGATTTATCTCCGCTGTGTCTAATCTCAAACAATGGGAAGGTCTCGCGAGGCCAAAAACCGTCCGCTCGACAAACTACCACCCGCCGCAAGGGTAGCGGTTTCCAGACAATGCCTGACCCAAGCCTGGCATTAGGCAAGAAGAAAGTGAAATCGTTTCGTTCTAAGTTGAAGGGTACTATTTGAGATCGCGTTTGAACTTTAAAAAGATATACCTATTAGGCACAAATTGAGATAAATGACAATATGGTACCTTTGACAAAATATTGAATGACTTCAATCGTTCGATACAACTGAGAACAAAATAAACTCGCAAACCTTAGCACACCACATTAAAACTGTGTGTGCATGTTCAAGCATGGCAGTTGAGCTTGGATGAAAACCACTACGAGGAACTGAGATTATTCCGCAATTAAAAATTAATGTAAATCACAAATGATAATACAGCACACGTGAGCAGGAAGACAAGGACACTGGACATATGCCTACACTTATTGACAATGAATCAAAATACTTGAGAATTAGTTGCCACTCTCAGGCTGGGCAAGAGTTTTTGTACATATGAAGTATATATATTTAAAGTGCTGGGTATCATGTGTGTATATAGTGCATATATGTTTTGTTAAACTATTAATACAGCACTGTAAAAAAAGCTTTGATGACATTTACATCAGCTCGTTATTATACGTGCAGTTTATTTTCAAATTACAACATATGACCCTATTAATTTACGCTACTACAGTACTTATTTGCAATCTAAGGTTATTTCACTTCAGGTGATAATGTGAAAATGAAATGAAGGTTGTTCTATTTTCAGTCGACTGTGAAATTACTACGTCCGATGATGGAAATTATTCGATCAGCCTGGGACATACACTAGCCGTCCATTAAGACGACGAACGCGGGACTTTCACCGTCCGGCAAGACGACGGCGTGAGGGGTCCCCACTATTCTTCGCTGAGACCGTGTGCGGTGTAGAGCGAACTTACATGTTAAGTGAAACATTAGGTCGTGTGCATTGCAGAGAATAAAGTGGAGGGGGTAGAGGTACAGCTTCAGCCGTCGTTCGTTGAGCATTCGCCCGTCTTTACGTTGAGCGGGTCGTCTTGTTGGAGGTTGTCTTGTTGGACGGCTAGTGTACTAAGTTTATGTAAGGTGATAAATTTACTTGGGGCTTAAGTCTACGAAAGTGTACATATATTTTGACGACGTGTGCTTTTCTATCGCGATGGAGTAAGTCTGCACGGATGAACGCCGCAGAATTATTTGCAGGGCGTGAATTTGGACCATTCGGATCTAGCGAGTGCAAGTGGTACCAAACGATGAATTTCGGAGACGCCCGAACGAACTTTTGCTCCCAGCGAAATCGCGGTAAAATTTCAGCCACAACCACATTTCACGACCGTGAGATAGTGTTTTAGCATATTGTTCACACGCAGGGATGCTTTTCAGGCTATTAACGAGTGAAAGCTTGACACCTCCAAGAGCGCCGATGATAAGGACGATTAGTTTAATAGAATATTCCGGGTACAATCGTTGCAACTCCCTTATAAGGTCTCTTACCTCTCTTTCTTTTAATTCTCCTTGGCTATGATGTTTGTGTCCGCTGGTGCCGAAAATTCGATAAGGAACATGTATCGCTTCTCGAAGTCAAGAAGAGCCATTTCAGGCCTCGAGTGTGCAACATAAACAATTGTCGAGAATATAAAGTTCCAGTATATGCGACACTTCCCATTCTTGACAATTGACTCGATTTCCCTAAGAGCATTTAGAGGAGCGATATTAAGGTTAATGCCGTAAGAGTGACAGAGGTGGTAATAAAACACTCTTAGTGCCGCATTGTGCCTTTGGATGTAAGTCGTTCCCGCATGAGTTGGACAACTAGATAGTATGTGAGCTAAATGCTCGGAGTGTGCATGGCATGCCCTGCAGCTATCATCGGGAAGGTCTTAGCTCAAAATGTAGTGACCCTCCGTACCAGACTTCAATCCGGGTGATTTAAGGAGAGCGAAAGTTAGCGCACACGACATTGAATGAGGGTCCCTGTTTCGAACGGTGACTGTGGGATACCGGGCGACCTCTCAAAGTATGCAGCCTTATCCTTGCATGTGAGGCTCTACAAGGATAGACGAACCGCTCTCCCTAGCTTCTCGTGGAAACAACAATGACAACACCAAACATAGTTGTAGTAAGTACGGTTCAAAACAACAGAACGCGCAGGGCTCCAGACAATATGTCGGCCAACAATGCCGACCACTCTAGAGCTGGGGGAGCCAATGAAAATGGATTCAATGCGATGGATCGACGGAATCTCGGGACCTTTAGGTGGACGGGGCGACCGAATCACGACTTACTAGAGTGCTACGATGCGAGTAACCACATAAACAAAAGCATGTATCTTAAGTCTTCTGTTCCGTGACTGTAAATCTCACGCCGTCAAGCTGGTCGCGGAATATTGAGTCTTGAATGTCTTCACAACAGGATTATTCTGGGTACAGCACATAGAGTTGCAAATGGAAGAGACCCTCTTCTTATAATGGTCAGGAATCACGAAGAAGTGGGCAAAGGAGCATTTCTGTACAAAGCAGCCGAGGAGACTGCTGAAACACTCGGACTTAACTTCAGTATTACGGGTGAGAAAAATGCATCAAATCTTATCTATCTCGAGTACTCACTCCTAAAAGCACGGATGAAGAAAGCACGACAGAAAAACTTTCGTGAACAGCTGCTCGATAAGAGGATGCACGGTATCTTCCACAGAAATGTGGAGGATCAGTCAATGTCGTGTGAGCTAACGTTTGCTTTCCTTAAATCGTCCGGATTGAAGCCTGGTGCGGAGGGTTTCATTTTGGCAGGCCAAGACGGTGTCATTTCCACCTTAAGATACCATCACCACATTTTGACCCAAGACATTCCCAATGATAGCTGCAGGGCATGCCGTGCACACCCCGAGCATTTCGCTCACATACTATCTAGTTGTCCAACTCATACGGGAACGGCCTACATCCAAAGGCACAATGCGGCACTAAGAGGTATAGAGACCTTATAAGGAAGTTGCAACGATTGTACCCAGAATATTCTGTTAAACTAATCGTGCTTATCATCGGCGCTCTTGGAGGTGCCAAACTTTCACTCGTTAATAGCCTGAAAAGCATCCTTGTGTGTCAACAATATACTAAAACACTTTCGGGAAAAATGCAGAAGGCGGTAGTGCTTGGATCACTCCGTGTTATCAGGGTTCATGAAACTTTTACCGGATTGTCTTATTGATTCCGTTACAGACTGTAACCACCTATCTCACGGTCGTGAGACGTGGTTGTGGCTGAAATTTTACCGCGATTTCGCCGGGAGCGGGTGCAATTTTTCAGATTAGCACCCGCTCCCGTACGTAATTCCACGGTCAACGATAGCAAATTTACGTCCTGCATTTTTTTTAATGGCCGTTGCTCTGAGGCTTCAAAGTATTCTGATTTAAAGTAGAGAAGTCCTGACACTGGTTACAGGTTTGACCCGGAGAGCAGTTATAGAATTATTAACTTATTATTACTCTGCCATCCAACTTACTGTCAGTGATCGATGTTTAACTTTTTTTGCCCACCTGCTGTCCCTTAAGCCGGTGTTCAACTTAAATGTGTCATTTTTCATAAGCTTTTCCTACTCTTTTCACAATTAAATTAAACGTTCATTAATTTTTTAGAAATCTGTTCTCAATAGTTTCAAAAATGTCTCTTGGAAATATCCAGTTGCACAAGTATATCCGAGACTCACAATGAGCCTCCAAATATTGCCATTTTATGCGATTTTAAATATTCCTAAAACTTTTGCATAGCATTTCTGGGATATAAAAATGTGATAAATGCAATATGCAATGATAAGTGAACAAGCATATAAAAGTTCAAATAAATTGACTTATAATTTCCTGACCAAAATCGAAAAAGTAAAACTATGAAACCTTTTACAAGTTAAACTCCATAAGACATAAAAATGGCTAGAGCAAACCCAGTGGGCACAAATTTCGGTCAAGTCTTTACGACATCGTTAGGACATCTTTACGGCAACTTTACGAAATCGTATGTCCATTTCCTTAAGGTGTCTTTATGATACCGTAGACGCCATATGATCCGGATGTCTTTACGATATCGGAAATATACCGTAACGACATGGACATAGGATGTCGTTAAGTTGTCGTAAAGATGTCGTAACGATGTCGAAAAGACGTTGTCAAATTTTGTGCCCACTGGGAAGGCTAAAAATATTATTTTTTGAAAATAAAAAAACATGGGTAAAATTATTTGCCTAGGAGAACGATTTGGTGAACATAGTCGTTTAAATTTCTCAAATGTCATTCCTTGCGCCACCGTAGGGGATACATTTATTCGATTTTTAAATAATAGAATTGCAAGTTCGGATTGATTCGAATTGAAGCTGATGTTCGTGCAAAAATTCAGAAAGATTGAAGAAACTTTTTGTATGCGCCTCTGATTCATCAGATTGGGCACGCTGATTGAGAAGAATCAAAAGCGCACGGATTTAAGAGTATTGTAGCGATTAAAACTTGTTTGGCATGATTCGTTGATTTACCTGGATTGGTTAGCGGATTGAGAAGAAGGGAAAGTTTATTGCTGAGTGGTGTGTAAATCATTCGGATTAGTTTCGGGTCACAATTATACATACGGACTGGTGCCGGATTCATTCAGATTAAATTACAATAATCCAATGGATTCAAAAAGAGTGGAGCCACGGATTCAAAACCCGATTCGATATGGGTTCGAATTTAAGTTGGTCCTGATGAATGCATAGAGTGGGATTGATAAGTGAGTATTGGATACATTCGAATTGAATTTTGGGTTGACAACTGAACTAAAGTTATAAATCTCATCGAGGTACATATTTTTTGTAACACACATTTTTTGTGCGAGTGATAGTTTCCGCAAAAATGAGTGATTAATCGATCTCCATGAAAAACCTATGAAAATCATGGCTTTTTGAGTTTATCTAAACCAATGCACACAATATCACCAAATATTCTAAACAATATTTATAGATCTAATCAAGTTACACATATTTTGTTTGTTAAATTCTTATCTACGAATGATAGTTTTAGCGAAAATTAGTGATACATCGATTATATTGATACATCGTTATTCTCGTGTTATAAATCGGTGACCGAAAGTGGAAAGATCACGAGAAGAAGTGAACATGGCCATTAAACGCAAGAACTTGTATATTTTTCTCATTTATTCCCGTTTGAAAAAGTATTATAGGAAATGATATGTAAAAATACCGGCGCAAATACTGTAACCGAAAAAAATAATCACAATACTAAAATCATAATTGAAATTTTAAACACTTACCTGTGTTGCTCGTAAAAAACATTTAAAGACGTGAGAAGATCACACATTACAGACAACTTGGTCAAGAACAAATTACCTTGAGTTCAAGACGTTCAAAAGGAATATTCTCTAAGAGGAAAATTGATCGGTAATATTAACAGTGTATTACCTATACCGTTACTTTTCAAGTTAATATTCCCTATTTAGAACTTTACGCATTTAAACTCTGTTGTGAAACGAGCCTTTTGTTTTCCGGACGAATGCTCTAGGATTTCTCAGTGGTAGAGCAGTCGCTTATTTTTCTTTTAAATTAATAAGCATTTTCTTTTAAAATAATAAATATACGTCATGCAGACAAAAGATATAAAAAATTAACAGCTACCAACCGTGCATGTGAAACGTACTGTCACTATAGTCACCATGAGAACATTTGGAGGGTGAGGAATCAAAGGGGCTGAGCGCAACTTAGTCAAAATCGTTTTTTTTTTGCTTTTTTGAATTCTTCATTATAATCCCCACATTTTTAAATGTTGCAAAAAAAAACAATTTTAATTGCATCAATGTTAAAACAATTGTTAAAATCTATAAAAGTCCAAAGTCGACGGGTACTGTGAAATCAAAGGGGCTTACGTCACCGCTCTTCAACTTTGCGCCTTATGGGAGAACTTTTTGTTCTCAAATTTTTTCTACGTTTTAGGCCACGTGAATAGGAACATGCGACGTCTAATGTAAAAAAGTGTAACATTAGACTGTCAGTTATGGATCTTAAGTCGATAATTACTGTTTTCCCCTATACCTTCATCCTGGCGACTGAAAATGTCACGTAACCAGAAACGCAGTTCCGCTTGTAAACTACCTGCCTTTTTGTAATAAAAATAACAAAAAACTGTAAACGGGATATAAAGAGGAAAGTGTTCTTATTATTTTCGCATTAGAATCAATGCGGTGTGAAGAAAATTTGCGAAATAAGAGAGGATAGCAGGAAAAGCGACGAGTATCCTGAAGAGTTTACGTATATATAGCTCATTGAGTTAGGCCCTTTTGATTCCACAGTACCCCTCGACTTAGGCCATGGCTGAACTTCGGTGGCTTATAACTCAAATAGTTTTCAAATAAACAAAGTGCACTTTGGAATACAAACGTGTTTCACTATAAGAAAACATTTTCTAAAATTTTAATTTTTTTCATTAAAAACTCGCGAAATGTGAATGTTTTTTCGAAGTCCTGTAAAATTTGGAATTTAGCACTTACGCCCTTTTAATTTTTCGACCTTCATTTATTGTTGCCTAAAATAGTTATGTTTAAAACCTTTAAGAGTACTAAATAGCATTAGGAACACTGAAAAGGATATTAAAAAACGACTCGCATTGTATTTTATAGAATTTTATTGAGTTTATCGTAATGCTTTGAATAGATACAATGATTTTTCGTGGTATACCGTCCTATCTCAAGACACCATATCAACTCCTTTCAATGATATATTGCTTCACCGAATTTTTTTAGTCTTCATTCAGAGCATCGCGAGAGTCTTGGAAAGAGTTTATATCGTGGCTCATGAGGATCATTTAGAAGATTAAAAAAGTCGTAAACGAAAATGCAGAGATATGATCCTATCGCATTTGGGCATAGCGCATGGATTTCGTGGACTCTGATGATAGGTAGAAGTACAAATTTTTCTATTAAAGGCATAGGAGACTTTTGAGTTTTAGAAGGAAGAAAAAGAGGAGAAATTATGATTATCATACTATCTTATTATTATTAATAACATAATATGTTCCTCTGTCCTTTTATCTTTTTTCTTCTCCTTTACTTAATCTTAGGTAGCGTTTAAGCTTACGTACAAAGGTTCGCTTTCAGCCACCAACAAACATTCTTGCTCGTATACTAGCTGTGCTAAACGCACTTGTACTGATCGCTCCAAGCGGACGATGTGTCTAAAGAAAGATAACTTCCGTATTCAAAAAGATTAAAAACTATAAGTCCATTGAAAGCCTTTGTGCTTGAAACTTTCTCTCTAAACTGGAATCTGTAAGATTTCACTGATTTTCAGTGCAAATCTTTACTGATTGAAATCAGCGACCCATTTCTAGCTAATTGAATCAGTGATATTGTATTGTGAATCAGTAAACATTCCTACTGATTTGATTTAGTCAACCATTTCTCACTGATTCAAATTAAGAAAGTTCATAAATTACATGGTAGTATAGAGGAGGACGGTGTACACACATTATAATATATATTTTCTGATAATATGAATTATATTAATTCAGTCTAATAATTTTATACCAAAAGTATAATCCAATGACTTCTTGCAAAAAATGATTAAACTGAATTAATATTATTTGTATCATAAAAATATTCATTATCCAGTGCGTATGGTTATCCAGTATTTATGCACTCTCCCATGCAATAAAATTATTATAATACGATACTACTTAAAAATTATTTCTGACAAGATGGTTAAGAGAAGTTTGCGAATCTTTAGCCAATTTATCCGCCAGCGATATATTTATTAACAGTAGAGTCAAGTAACCAACTAATCATTCGCGAAATTAGCACCTCATCTGGTTTTCGTTTTTCGCTCGTTTGTAAAATAAATGGGAAATGCGCATTCTACGGCTCTATGTAATAAGAATAGGACAATAATCATATACAATCATTGATCATCTTCTTTTCCTTTAAACAAACAATGCTAACTACTCTTGCATTAGATATCTTACTTAAAAAATTGCAATGCTTATACAGCGTAATTATAGCAATATCAATATTAATAGTAATAATAATAATAATAATAATACATTCTCAATAATGTAAGAATCACAATCAATAGCAATCGCAATAAATGGCAATAATAATAATAATAATAATAATAATAATCGTAGCAATAGATAATAGTATCCTTGTTTTTGTAATTATGTTTCTTAGCCAATATATTTTTCTAACCTTCGTTTATAATTCTATTTGTATAGCTACAATATATATTTTTATGTTGAAAAATCGTATACATCAGTTGTGTTGTGTCATAAAATCAAAGTGCTTCGCTTTTCATTCCTCAGTTCTCTCGCTCTTCTCTCCTTTCTTTGAAACTCTTTTTATTTAAATTTTGTTCTTGCTTAGAGATTCACTACAAAAAGGGAACCGAAGAAGTACAACACTAGGAGTGTTTTCCAGTGTTTTCAAATCTAAATACTAACACCCATCATTGACAATTATATGGCTCAATTGTATAGCTGTTTGCAATATTAAAACTCCAGGAGAACATAGTGTTAATTATTACCAATTATTTGTGAAGGACAGAAATAGATTTTCCTTTTTATGAAATTTGATCAAAGACGTAAACAATGCCTTGGAATATTTTATCACTATAAACTGAAAAAAATCATTCTTAGCACCAAGTGAATGCATTTACTTGAACCTTATTTCTTAGCATCAAGAAAATATTCTTTAACAGAAGTAATTTTTATTTAAACCAGACACATATCTTTTGTTGATCTAAAGAAATTAATTCTTTGGCTGTATTTTCTTGATTGAAATACATATATCTTACATTGAAGAAAATGATTTCCTTGGTTCGAAAGGTCTAGATTCGTTGACATGTGATTAGCCATTCAAAGAAAAATATAAATGATTCAAAGAGTTCGATTTTTTGATCTGATTCGGACGCATTTGAATCAATAATTTTTCCATAGTTGAATCAAGAATCTAGGTTTATTTAAATCAAAGAAATAATCATTTATTTGAAAATAATATTAATGAAATAAAAAAATATATTTGTCATAAAGATTTAATGCATTTATAGCAATGGAGAATTTATTTAGATGAAAAAAGGTATTGTGTTTACATAAATATTTATTTCTTCAGTGGAAGGAAATATTTCATTTGATTACTAGAATTAAATTATTCATAATAAATGAACATTTATTCCAACGAAGTAATTTTTTTTTAAGTCAAAAATTTAATAATTTGACGTCAATTTTTTGCAATGGAATACTTCTTTAGATTGAAGAAATATTTCGCTGAATTAAGTATCCATTTTTTCAATTTCAAGAAATATTTCTTTGGTATTTTTGGTGAGTCGAAATACGGTTTTCGCCTTAGAATTCCCATGTTGAGGTAGCATCGTGGTTAACGCTGTGGACTTTACACTCAATGGACCCAAGTTCTATTCCTGCTTGGAGTGTATTTTTCATTCAATTCTTCTGTTTAAGATTCATCAAGATTTTAAATTATCTGATTTTTTTAAATTAAATATGTTCAAGTACAAGCTACTGTATTGCACTCGCGCATGCTCTAGGCCAATTAATTTTTTTTTAATGTGAGATATTTTTTTATTAAAATATTCAAAAATTTGCCGTGGGAAAATAGTTTTTGGGCCTATAAGACATTTGCTTGGCCTTCAAATATATTTCTTTCAAGCAGTTCACACTTCCCCATATCAAAGAAATATTCATTCCAATTGATGGCATATTCATTTGGAACAATGCGTGATTCATTTTGTATAAAATGTATATTTTTTCTGTTCCATTGATATTTCTTTGATTTCAAGAAATATTTCCCTCCGACCAACAGGTCTTATTTAATTGCCTCAAATAAATATTTCTTTGAAAATAAACAGGACTTTCACTCACTTCAGCCAAGTAAAATTCACTTGGCACCAGTAATTCTTTCTTGCAGTGTAAATGATCAAAAATCAAAAATAATTATGTAATTATTAGGATGAAAACTTGCAAAAATCTTTTTTTGTGCCATTTAAAAAAATTAATAAATATAGTTGCTGATTAAAATACACTCAACTCTCGGTCTAAGTGCCCTCAGTTTACGCCATTTCTAGAATTGAAGTCCTCGGTCTGACAAACCGCACGAGGGCAGTACTCTCAGCACGTTAGTTGCTTGAGCTGTTAGCATGCATCGAAATCCAACAGAAATAATTCATGTGAACCTGACTGATTACGTTTAGATTTCTCCAATTTATGTTGAAGGCCACTGCAAGTCAGGCCCGAAACCCATCGGGAGTTGAGTTTAGATCATTCCCCTCGACTTATATAACTTTTTCGTGAAAATGCTTATACCATCTTCAGCAATAGAAAATATTTGAATGTATAACACTCCTAGCCTCGCTCGCAGACTTTACATAACCTTAAGGGCTTAATATCTATTGTAGTTCGTATTACTCGCATTTTGGCGAGCCTCAGATCACAGATATTGAGGTGATCAGATTGCGCGAGGGTTTTTTTCATATTCTTATTTTACTTATTTTTCTAATCATACCGTTTTGCTCGATTCCAGGGCCCTCTTAATGATTTCAAGGCGACAGCTCCTGAAAAAAATAGTATTGGGCCATGTACGATGCGTGTTCATCAGTTCGAAAAAATTTATGAGAAATTTGAAATATGCCTTTTGCATACAGCTTACAATTCCCATGCTAAAAGCAATAACCAATCTTGAAGCAAAATCGCAAACCATGTTCGACGCGAAAAAAATTTAGAACTCATGCGTAAAACCTCAAAAGACAGTGCGATACGTTGTACTGAACCTGTGCACAACAGAAATGCATTCAAGAATTTCTCGACTCTATTACCAGACAACGATTCAATTCGCTTCAGTTATGTCATTCATTAACAAGCTTTGGTTCTCACATATTTACTAATACTGAAGTAGGAAAATAAAATTTTGTTATAACAGAATATGAAACCTCTACAAAAATTTGTCAATAGTAAGCATTGCAAAGAACAATTGCCTATAGTTCGTCTTTTAACTATAGTTTGTCTTTGACGAACATTCGAATGCGTCCAATGCACATTGCACATTACTTTTGCAGAATTATGGTGCAGATTTGCACAATATAGTCTCGGTCACTTCCGAGTTTTCTTCAAAAATTTCAGAGTTATTAAGCCCCGCACGTTCCTTATGGAAATTAGATTTTGTTTAAATAGGCCCCATTTGATATACATATTATTTTATAGTTCTGAAACATAAATAAAATTGGACCAATTTTAATAAGAAACGTGTGCGGTCTTTTTCATAAGTCAAACCTTAAAAACTAATGAGTTTAGAATTTAAAGTACCTAAACAAGAAACTCAAAAATTAAAATGTGTGTAATTGAAACCTTAGAAATAAAACGATCTTATAATTAGTCATTAAAATTCCACAATTTAAAATTAAATCAATGTTATACTAATCCGCTTCCTATTATAGAGACATCTTTTTTTAACAACTCAAGTCCATACAACGGGAGATATCGAGTGGAAAATTTGGAAAATAAAATAAAGACACAAATGAACGGTTGTGGACATATGGCTGGCACCTTTCACTTTTCATCCAAAAACTAAATGACAAAATTATTGTACGAAAAACATTGGACATTTCACTATATTACCTGAAGTTTATAGCTATTATACATTAATGAGTAACCAGGATCGAATTATGTGAAAGTAAAAGACCTATAGATTCTCATTTTCATCTAAGGTATTATACGGATAAAATTATATTCAGAGATACGTAAAATTAAAAATCACATCTTATGCACATAAGCCTTCTTTCCCAAGATATTGAAAATATAACATATTTTAGGATAAAGCCTAAACGGTTCTAACCATTTTTTTCAACAACTGAGACACGATAGAAGGAAACAATACAGATATTCTGTGAAAATGTTAGCATTTTTTCAATTTCGTTTATGAAATGGCGCCCTGAACAGTTGGAGTCTCTTCAATGGTTTTCTGTGTGTACTTCGAATCGATATCTCTTTGTATGAATTTATCCGTATAATACTAAAAAACATTGGACTATCTTCGGGCAAAAATTTGAAATATAAAATAAAATTCTGCAAAGAAATTGAGTATTGAGTAATTAATTATGACAAATTGTGTACTAATGTTTCGTTACGCGACACGAATGTATTTATAGATTTTTTCCAAAACTTTAAAATATATTTCAAGTAGTATAAGAATACTCAAAATAGTTTATGTTTGTTCCTCTCATTTATTACAACTTCAATTTTAGCTTCCAATCGGTTTTTGACGTTTGATAGCTCCCTCCACAAATAAAATACCAAAATATAACCATACCGGTCGAAATGTCAAAATCGAGGGACATAATTTAAAAGCCTATAATTTTGTTCGGATTAAACGTAATTATTCTGGTTCAATTAACTTGAAATGTATACTGTATTTTATAACACAACCTTGTATAACCATATTTTTTAGATATAAAAGGCATAAGAAAATGTGAATCCATAAAAGATAAATTTATTAACAATTGCAAATTCAAACTTCAATTACTTTTTGTCTGCAGTAATTATTTACCTAAAACAATTATTACAGTATAACAGACACTTTGAAAAAAAAGTTCAATTCTAATTTACTAAACAATCTTAAAAGTAAAAAAAAATTTTGTTCAAATCTTTTTTTTTGTAATTCTCAAAATTCAGGTATACACGAAGTTCCTTAGTGCCTTTTATTTATTTTCTTGAATTTTTCACTTAATATCTCATTTCATTTGGCTAATGGTTTTAATTGTTTTAAATTTAAATTTTAAATTAAAACAATTTTGGTTACGGTTCATAAAGCATAATCAAGTAAAGTTTAAAATGACTGAATAATTTGTTTTACGGAAACCAAGTTTTAAAATAATTTCCAGTTGGAAAATAGGTTCACTGTCATACACCGGTTTTTTCTCGGTCTGAAAAAAACTCCGGATTATTTTCCGATTTTCCCATACAGTGGCCACTCTGAACAAGGAAGGAGTATTCAATACGTACAAAAGAAGTTATAACTGTTAAGTAAACAAATAAGGTAAGTAAATTCATTTAAACACTTTAATGAGGTTCCGTGCTGACAACTAGCATATTCCTTTGTTTCAATACAACGATAATATAAAGAATAATGAAGGATACATTCAATATCGCCAGAGCTACAGTTATGCAAACAAATTTCTAGCATATTCGCGCGCCCATATTATGGTGATAATAGGAACCTAATCTACCAAAAATTGCGGCTAGCAATTTTGGAATCGTTTGCGATTTAGAACAAATTTATGTATAGTAAAAAACTGGTTAAAAATGTTTACGACTTTAAGAAGGATTTCCTAATTTTACTTTACTTTACATTATAACCAATGGATCTCGATCTTTGCTCACCACACTTTTGCCACGGTCGCCGCAATTTGTCGGTGAATCAGCGCCATCGAAAGCTAAATTAGGTCCCTATTATGCTATATACGTAAGCAAAAAGTGTCGGGGAGTGTTAAAGGATAAAAAGAACTGATAAGGCTAAAAAAACTTATGATTTCAAATAAAAGCATTTAATTTGGTTCTTATAAGAACTAATTTGTATTTTTATTCGTTGTACACAAAATTTTGTAATCTAATCGTAAAGCTTTAATTGAATCTCCCCTATATGTATAATAGGTAATGAAACATAAGAATCAGTCACAAAAACGGTATCTTAATTCTTCCATTCGGAAGACGATTTGTGTGTACGTCTGTGAGAAATAAGCATTCAGATGTATGCAAAATATATAAGAATAATAAGTAGCCAGACATTCAGGAATAAATTCTATTTACAAGTTTTTCCTTCTTTTCAATACTGCTTTAAGAAGAAAATTAAAATAATGATTAATAGACAAGTTATGCATAAAATATTAAAACAACAGCAAAATCTTTTTTAAACATAAATGCCAAGGACCCTCGTGTATAGTCACTTATACAATTATTTTGATCGTTGCATGTAACGTAACAAATCAGTGTCCAATGTTGAGTCTTCGGTGGTTTTTCAGTTTTATATTTATACTTAAAATATTGAAATATGTTCTCGTGATTTACAAAAAACATTGCATAAGAATGCTAAAATATTCGGGTCCTTGCATACACAGTTTTGCCACTTGGAACAGAAAACCTATGAGTGAGAAAAGTTGCAGTCTCTATTCTAAAGACGTAGTACAAATGAAGTGGTTTGTCTGATGAGTGGCTAGAAGTTCTATAAAACCTGCATTATTTAGCCTCGACGGCGCGGCGGCGCTATGTTTAGAAACTAGTGAGTCAGCAGTTTTAGAGGGTTCGAATCCTCTCAGTTTGCAAATTTATAAATTAATATAAATTAAATTGCAAAAATAAAATGTTTCCTTTTTATATTTAAGTCTGAAATTTTCAGGAACTATTCGTAGGAAATTCTAACGGCTCGTAAAAAACTTCGACATTTATCCATGAATTTCTCATATGAATAAACATTTAATGTTTCGTTTTGTATCTAGTCTCCGAGACCTAGCTACAAGTTCGTAACTTTTTTGCGGTTAGATTTGTTCCGTTAAATGAACCAAATTTTTTACTGGTGGGTTTGTAAACTAGAAAAAGTGCTGAAACACACATTTATTTATATTTCAACTTATATATTACAAAAGACACTTATCATGCATTATTTTAAGCTTTAACTGGGTCCATTTTTGTTGATACAATAAAAATTGGAAAAAAATATTTTATACATTTAAACGTTCAGGGCTTCATTATATGTAATTTCTAGGTTAAATCCCGGTCATTAGAATTAAAAAGTTCAAGACTTTAAAGCTCATTTTTTTCCTTGAAATTATAGAGTCTAAACTGCAAATTAAACCAGTCGAAAATAGAAAATAGAATCATTTTAAGATTATAGTGTTCAAACTTCACGATTTTAATCTTGAAATTTTTATAAATTGTGAAATTCCGCAAGGAAACGTTATATTTTATCGTTGTTAGTTTCGAGTTTTTCTGAACAAAGGTTTAAAGTATCAATTCTAAGATCGATTTCCATGGCAAATCATACTTTAATGTATGCTCTACCTGATGACATTATACTTATGCACCGAAAGTGGCAGAATGTCCCACAAGATGGGACCCTAGAGGGTCCCATCTGAGCTTAAAATATCGGGAATTTATCAGGTTATAAGCATATGGTCTTAACATTATATCGAAAAAGTGGTACCTTTCATTAAGGAGCCTCACAGTTTAACATTTTATACTCAAAACTTCCAAAATACAAAAATTGAAGTTGGCATAATAAAAATTAATAATTTTGAAGATATAATCAAAATAATAATTTCATAGACCCAATATCAAGTGACATTTAAAGTGGTGGTCGAACTGATATTTAATTCAATCGGTCCTTCACAGGGTCACCGAATGATTTTGACGAGGAATAATTTTTGATCTTCACATTTTTTTAATTAATTAATTAATTTTATTTATTTTGTTTATTTTATTTATTTCATTCTTTTCACTCATTTCACTCATTTCACTCATTTCACTTATTTCACTTATTTCATTTATTTCATTTATTTCATTTGTATTATTTATGTTATTTATATTAATTATTTTATTTATTTTATTTATTTTATTTATTTTATTTATTTTATTTATTTTATTTATTTTATTTATTTTATTTATTTTATTTATTTTATTTATTTTATTTATACCCATTCCCATGCCACTTCGAATTATGGAAATCGTTTATTTCGACACGCAAAAATGCTCAGATATTCTCTGATACTCCCGTCAAAAGCTGCTATGGGTTATTTTGTTTATATTTAATATTCACTATGAAAAAAATGCTTGAGATGAGAAAAAATAATTGTGAAAAAATATAAAGAATTCGAACTTTGAAGAAAAATAAGCAACCTTTTCAAGACATAAATGGTCTTAAATTGACGTCAATTCGGTTTAGGGCCAATCTGACCCCAGTGTGCCAACTCAGATTTAAAGGAAGAATAAAAAACATTATTAAAGAAAATGAATCACATGAAATGAAACTTATTTAACTCTTATTTTAGTAAATGTCAAAGATAGAGACATGCACTTTCAAATGTAAGGTATTTGAGTTGGCTTCTTTCATTTTGATCTAAAATAGTGCATTCTTAAAGCCACTCACATTTAAATATGATTCACTTTTAAGTTATTAAATTATTTATATCAATGAAAGATTTTATTATCTTAAAAGTATTCAACTTTTATTGCTCTTATGTTTAAAATTTTTTAATTTTCGAGTATAATTTCCATGACCCAAAAAAAAAATTTGTGTTGAGAAAAAAATGTATGAAATTTACATAATTTATCTGGAAAATTTTTTTAGTTCATTACATTTTCTAGGTTCTGCAGTAACAACCCTGATACGAAATGATCACCATACCTTCATTTTAGGTTCATTCAACTAAGACATTAATAATTGAATAACTTTTAACGGATAACCATTGTTTTCAAACTTTTTTTACGCGATTGCCGATCTCGAAAGACAATTAAAGTGCAAGATAGCAAATATAACATACTGCGCTTTTACAAATTTGTTTGGAGCTTTTTGTACATGCTTAACCTTCCCAATGATGTTGTACTTTCGCAAAAAAATGGCAAGAACGAAATAGCGCAGTTTACAGTTTTAGTTGCAAAATCATACACTGATGGCTTCTGAAAGTCCACAATATCTATATCTGCGCTCTTGTTTGGCTGACACTTGTTTAATTTCATTAAAACGCGTCCATTTATTGATTATTGGCTCTAAGGAGATAAAGTGCAATCAGTTCACTTTTTGCAGTTTAGAAACTTGTACTTGTTGCAACTGACGAGAGATTCTGATTCAGTGCTTCTTTTGATGACTTATGCGATTATCCTGCGTCACTGCAAAATAACACGAGGCCGAGATCAGTTCACCTACACCAACCCTGTCTTTTTGACTGTCGATAGTGTTGTGTTAGTTTGTTACTTCACTTTATTTTTTTCCCCTATCTCCTTATTTTGTTGAGCGTAATGGTTTACTAAGGTAACTACGTAAGAAGATGGAAAGAGCAAATTGTAATAAAAATCATAAATTACATTTACATTAATACTACGCTGCTAGAACTGTGCTTGTGACAAGTGTTTTTTCTTGAGCCTCCACGTAAAAACACATGGCAATTAATGAGTTTGTGAACGGAAATTTAGAAGTTCATTGTTTCTGATTTCGATATGTGCGGACAAGAAATACAAAATATATCAAATATATATCTTGTCGAGTGAAATCCGATTTATCTCCTTCTTTTTGTTATAATAAATCCCCGCCAAAGCATTAAATCCATATTTTTGTAGTTTTATATTTTGATGTAACGCAGGCATCACGTACGCGTATTATCAGCATCTTTTTAGTTCTGACAGTTTCAATCTACACAGCTGGAAGACGGACAGCGAATTCGCATATTTGGAGTGCAGCAAAGTATGTTTTTGATCATAATTGTTCTCCGCACATGCGTATTTGATGTTATCAGTGTACAATTATGGACGAGTCAACCTAACCTCAAGCGTCAGACTTGATAAACTTGTAAATCACACATTTAGTACATAAAATATCAGGTGCACCAAGGAGGCCAACTCACGCTCGGATAAATGACTTGCCTCCTAGGTACACAATATACAAGGTGCATCCCAAAAGTCATAAAATATATTTAAAAAAAAAGACTTATTAACAATACCGGCATAAAGTTTTGCTAATCTTTAAAGTACTCTCTACGAGCATTTACACATTTTTTCAATCGATTCTCGTTAAAAACTGTAGTCTCGGCCGCTTGGATAGCCTCACTGCTATCAAAACACTGTGCTTTGAGTGCGATCTTGACCCTCGGGAATAAAAAGAAGTCGACTGGAGCTAGACCGGAAATGTAGTGTAGATGCGGCAGCTTTGCCACTTTTTGTTTCTTCAGGAACTCACGTATGCGATGAGACGAGTGGCTGGTCGCATTGTCGTGATGTCCGCCACCGCGCGTCGCACAGTGGGAAAAAGTACATTTTTTGGTTCAAAATACAATTCTAGGCGAGCCTTTGTACTGCTATGAATGTTTTTTTCCCAGTGTTCGTCAATAATAGAAAAATTGTTTTAATCGCCGACGTTTTATAGATTTACATTATATAAATAAATTCTATCTTGATACAAAAAAGAAAAATCTTTTATAAACAAATTATTTGTTGATAATAAGTTTTCTATAATTTTCAATAATTAAGCATTTTTTATAAAAATTTTAATGCAAAAAATTTGAATGAAAATAATATTTTAATGACAAAAATGTCTCTTAAGACTATTCTTGTTAATATTATAAACAAATTTAATAAACAAATGCATTATTCAGGCATTAGTCAAAGGAAAAATTCGTTTTTGAAATGTCAGTCCTTTGAATTGTGAACTTTGCGATAATTTTAGTAACATTCATAATTTATTGATTAATTTGATGTTTTTGTTGAACAAATTTAATTAAAAATGCATTATTCGGGCATTTGTCGACGTAAAAACTCGTTTTTTTAAAAGTCAGTCCTTTTAATTTCAGAAAAAAAGTTCTTTTTTCATTCAGTACTTACAGTTGGCCAACACAGAGGGTTTGAATACAAGGAATGATTGAATAATACATTTAATAATTGTTGTAAACAAATTCTATAACATATGAAAAACCGGGACACTCACGAGTCTGAAGAAAGTTTCTCTCCCAGAGTCAATAAGCTAATTCGCGTACATTATGGTATGCGGCTTCACCAAGATATTAATTTATTTCCCTGAACCAAATGTTTATGATTATTCTTGTTGTAAAATATTTATCGTTTAACAATTGTGAACTAATATCATTTTCTACGATTAAATAGGTCCTATTAATTAGATGGATTGAAATCAACAGCTCGTCTACAGTTCCTTCGACTTTCAGCGTTAAAGTTCAATGGTAGCTGATCTTCTTTTGTTAGTTCTTTAGCAAAACAAATGACAGTCTTATTGATCTGAAGTTAGGCAATGAAAACAACGCATACTTTTGTTAAGCTGATTGTTTTTCTTATTCGCGTAGTATACAGGTGCGATTTGATAGAAGAAATCATCATCCCTGGACGAATTTGATTTGGAGTTTTTTTTAACTGTGAACCATATTTTTATTCAGTCCTGACAAAGATTCTCTTTCTTCGTTGGCATTACTCATTTTTTATGCAAAAAGAGTTTGCTCATCGTTTTTACTCATATGTTCTGAGCTATTTAGTTTCCTGTAAGGTAAGTGTGCCAGTTATCGGAAGCTTAAGGCGAATTTCAGATTTCAAATGCTTAAAATCTATATTAAACATATTTAAAGCTCAAGAAATTGATTTTATCGAATAAAGTGTACCTTTAGAAAGGTAAATTACTTATTACTTGTGACATATCCTATTAGAATGAATATTATAAGAAGTTCGAAGTTATAAATACGAGAATGCATGGGTTATCGGCAAGTCAGAAATCTGGCTGCTTCAGTTATCGGCACTTCGATGTATGAGTGATCGGCAATAGCGTTTAGAAAAAAACATCTTTGCTGAGAACGAAGAACACAACAGCTTACTACATTTAAAATACTGCCCATTTGCCGAAAACCGATGCATTGACGAAGACTGGCACATTTACCTTATATCTGATTCTTTCTGTGTATGTGTGCTTGTTAGTGTATACATATAATTTAGAAATGGATTCTATTAGAGTGCCGAATAAGATTCTAATTGATCTGTTGATCGGAAGTTCTAGTAAAGACGTAAGAATTGTGTTGGATTACCTTCGCACGGCTAACTTGATAGATAGTGAGCAAGTCAATTTGACTAGAGAAATCTTGTTTGCGGCACTTCATTCCGTCTTTTGAAAAAAGATGGAAGAGTGCGTTCTATAATAAGAAAAAAATTTTCCAACCTGAACCGTGCATGGTTATCATCTCACTCCATCATATCATTGGACCACACAAAAGAAGGCAGAAGATCGTCAGAAGATTTTGAAACCAGTTCCGATTCGACTAAAAGAAGGAAAACACTCTCTTGTTGACTCTCATCCGCAAAATGAAATTGAGAATGCTTTTTTGAATAATTCGTGCTCTTCTGGCAAGGGGAACTTGGTTAAAAAGATAATAAGTATGATATCGAGAGCTGAAGATGAAGAACATGAAGAACATAAAACATTTGAAGGATAAATGGATCCATTAACTTTAGAAGAAGCTATTTCTCTGGCTGAAGACACATAATTGACGAAACATCATTATGAAACTATTAGACTACAAGTTAAAGCACGTAATGCTGACATTTTTCCTCTTTATAAAAGTCTTGAGGAAGCAAAGAGAAAGTTTCCTTCCAAAAAAAGTATGACATATACAGAGTCTGGGGTGAGGGTTGAATTGCTAGATTTGTGCGATCATAAAGTGAAGCGTATGTTGGAATTTCCAAGTATTTTGCAACCGAATATAGTGGAAGAGAAGAATGTCAAATGTAGGGTCAATATAAATATGGTTGTGATAGCTTATCTGACGAGAGTAATTATAATCAAAAGTTCTGTGGAGCAGAAAAATCATATACATGAATTGTTATGATGTGAATGGTGCCGTTGCGTACAATTAAAACTTGTTCCCATAAGAATTATACGAATTGTTCTGAATGTTCACAGCCTTTGACAGTTTGAAAAAACGATAATCCTGGATCCACCAGATTATGTACGCTGCTCATGTCTGAACATACCTCAGAAACTAAGAAACGAACCACGACAGAAGTAGAGTTGATGGAAAAAAACTCAAACCTAGAAAAATAAAAGTACCGAATGGTCGTTGTACCATAACTGTCAATCATGAATTCGCGTTTACTATGGTTGATAGAAAGGTGTGTCAGGCTCTTTCCGGAACTCCTTCTGCTATCACATGTTACATTTATGATGCGACACCATCCCAGATGAACGACTTGCCTAAAGTTGCAGATAAACCAGAGAAGGTACGAAATTTCAGATACGAGCTCTCTACATTGTATGCGTGGATTCGTTTGATGGAATTGATAGCGCACATAAGCTATCGTTTAGGATTCTGAAAGTGGCAAGCAAAAACTAACGAAGAGAAAGCGAAAATGAAAACTGCAAAACAGAGAGACCAAAAAAAAATTCCGTGATAAGATGGGGCTTATTATAGATGTTACAAAACATGGCTAGGGGACTTCTAACACAGGAAATACCTACAGAAGATTTTTCTGAGATCCTGATTGGACATCCGAAATCACACATGTCGACAGGGAGTTGGTCCGTAGATTCGGCATAATTTTGCAAGAAATGGCTTCAAGGGAGGCAATTGACACTTTCAAGTTCGTAAAATATTGCCAAAAAACAGCGCAAATGTACGTCAATCTTTATAATTGGTACTACATGCCAGTGACAGCACACAAAATTCCCACTCATGGAGCCAAAATTATTGAATCGGCTTTCCTCTCAATTGGTCAATTGATGGAAGAAGCTCAAGAGGCGAACAAGAAAAATTTTAAACATCTACGAGAGTTTCACACTCGAAAATGTAGCAGAGAGGCTACGAATAGAGATCTTGGGACGGAAGCTGCTGATTTGGACCTACCCAAAAATTGTAAATCAGAGGTAAAAGTGGAAAATGAAAGTAATTCTGCTAGATCCTGAAGCTCAAGACTTGCTCAAGACATAAAATGGAAACCTGAAGTCATATATTGGCAGTGAAAGAAGAACTTTCTTCAGGCTTGAGAGGGGCCCGACTTTTCATATGTTTGAGAATTTATTTATAACAAATACTAAATGTATTGTTCAATAATTCCTTGTCATAAAATTCACATATTAATTATTAATGTTGCTAAAAGCAACATGAAGCTCTCAATTAAAAGGACTGAATTCGAGAAAAAAAAAGAATTTTTCGTCAACAGATGCCCAAATAATGCATTTGTGTATTAAATTTACTTTTAAAAACAGTAATAAAATTCATCAAATAGTGATGGATGATGATAAAATTATCATGGAATTCCCAATTAAAAGGACTGGCATTGAAAAAACGAATTTTTCCGTCGATAAATGCTCGAATAATGCATTTGTTTTTTAAATTTTATTTATAAAATCATAAGATTCATCAACAAATGATGAATTTTCTGAAATTATCATGAGGTTCGTAATTTAAAAAAATGGAAATCGAAAAAAACGAATTTTTCTGCTGACAAATGCCTGAATAATGCGCTTGTATATTAAAATTGTTTATATTATTAACAAGAATAGTCTTAAGAGACATTTTTTCATTCAAATATTGTTTCCATTCAAATTTCTTCCAATATAACTTAAAAAAACGTTAAATTATTGAAAATTATAGAAAACACATTTTCAAAAAATAATATGTTTATAAAACATTTTTTTGTTTATTGTATCCTTTTGGAATATCTTTATATAATGTAAATCTATGAAACGTTGTCGATTACAACAATTTTCCTATTATTGACGAGTACCGCGAACGTCAAATAGAAATGTTTTTTATTGTTTTCGTAAATGTACTTTTTCCCCACTAAGGGCCGTGGCATGGTTTTTAAAAAGGGGGAACATAATTTGCAATACTGACTGTACCAATGCTTCGACTTCGGAGCAGACCGACCTCGGGTGCGCTGTTCAGCTGAGCCCCATCCCTAACCTAACTAGTCTGAAAAAGCTGCAACCAGTAAGGGTGTAGCAAAAAATATATAATTAATGACTTTTGGGACGTACACAGTACTATTTAATTCAAGTACATGTATAATGTACATACAATAAATCTATTAATTTTTTTAAAAGGATCAAAATGACAATTAATTATTTATAAGTACCGTAAGTATGACGAATTTGACGATTCATAACAAATAGGAGCGACAGGAAAACGAAATTGTTCACTTCACACTCTCGTTGCAACAAACACAGTTCATTGCTAGACTTTTGTGGACAACCTGTCAGCTATTAATTAAACACAAGATTAATAATCATGTACATCAATGTAAAACATGAACAGTGTTAGGCTGATCATATTTCACGATCAGAAAGGAAAGGCAGTTTTGTGCTCGCAAGATTATATCAAATAAGCAATTGTTAATCGTGAAGATTTGTTATTGCAGCGGAAAAAGAGCATGAAACGATGTTGGAAATATTTTATATCTGACAAACGGTGATAAATGCTGTACAGTATACACAAAAAAACTAGTAAGGCAAAAAAATCCATCCCCATTTCCAATTTTAATCCTAACTTATGAATATGTAAGTTCCCAAACTAAATTCTTAAAAGCTCAAATTTCTGAAATTTTTTTGTTAGCGTATTCCTTTCTATAAAGTTGCGTACAGTAAACAATTTTTTTTAATTTTATCAAAATAAAAACAGTAAATTTACACGATTCTTTTTATTGCTATGTCTAATTGTAATGTAATAATATTAAATACTAAATTTGAATACTAAAATTCATTCAGAGTATCCACTAAGATTGACAAAAAATTTGGTAGTTCTCGGCCATTGAAATTTTCTATTTCAATGACACTGACTTAAGGGATTCTTTTTTTAAATGTTCCAATTTTAAACGTAATTAATTCAAGAAGCTTAAGGACTTCCATTTCCGGCATGAAAGTATAAAATAGTGGGAATTTTTTATGCTGAGTTTTTCTGATATTGTGGTGAAATTTGAGGTGAGTGGATTGTGGAAGTGTGTAGATGGGTGTTGATGTGAGAGATTCATTGAGGGATTGTGACATTGAAAAGGGGAGTTAGATATTTTGGAGGATTGATACAGATTTGTGTGGAAGTTGACGTTGGGTTGTTTGGAGATTCGTGCAAATGAAGTTCCGATGAAAGAGGAAAGACCAAAGGAAATTCGCGAAGTGATGATAGAGCTAATGGGGATTTATGAAGAAAAGCAGGAGAAAAGGGGAGAGGAATTAAAAAAGGAAATTAGGCGGGAAATTGCGATACTTAAGAAAGAAAGAAAAAAATGGGAAGAAATCAGACAAAAGTTAGAAAATAGGATGCAATGTTTGGAACAAAAACTAGAGAAGCAGAAAGAAGATGATATTAAAAGGGTAAAGGAGATGTAAAGTAGGATGAAGAAACTTGAAAGCTCGAATCGGGATTGTGATGGGGGCGGGAGTGGGAATAAGGAGATGGAAAGGCTGAGAAAAATAGAAGAATAGAAAGGAAAGAGAGGGAAGAAAGAAAATTACACATAGTGATAAAGGGTATAAGATTAGAGGGGAAGGAGCTGAAGGAAGGGGTGGACGAAGTACTAAAAAGAATTAATGCTAAGGTAGAGATAGAGGAAATGCGAAATGTAGGAAAGGAAGAGCGAAGAAGGGAGATAATGGTACTGGTGAAACTCACGAAATGGGTATATAAGAGGGAGGTGATCACAAAGAAGAGGTTATTATTTGGAACTCCAGAGAGAATAGAGGATGATTTGACGTGGGCAGAAAGGAAGATGCAGTATGAATTAGGGAAAATAGCGGAAGAAGAAAGAAAAAAAGGGAAAGAGAACATGGGTAAAGGATGGGAGAATACAGATAGACGGAGTATGGTGGGATTGGGATGAAGAAAGGGAACAGATAGTAAGAAATGAACTGCAGGGAAACTAGGAGAGGAAAGAACGGGAGATAGGAAAATAAGAAATAGTAAGAAGGAAAAAAAAGATGAGAAACGAAAGTAGGGAGGAATGGAAGATTTGTTACTGGAATATAGCAGGAATGGAGAGAAAGGATAGGGAGTTTTTGAGAAATTTGACACAATAGGATGTAGTCATAATGATGGAGACGTGGCTAGATGAAAAGGGATAAAAAGAGTAAGGGGAAGGTTACCAAGAGGTTACAAATGGCAAGTGCAAAAAAGATTAGGCTGATAATAGGTGGGGATATCAATGTGAGAACAGCAGACAAAGGAGAAAGGGAATGGGGAGAAGAAGGAGGAAGAAAATCAAAAGATAAGGTACTAAATGGGGAGGGAAAAAAGTTGCTGAAGAGCTTGGAGGAGTTGGGATGGTATATCTTAAACAGAAATATAGAAGGAGATGAGAAAGGAGACTATACACGCTCAGGAGGTGAAAGGGGAACGGTAATTGATTATGTGACATCAACATGATGAGGTAAGAGAGAATGTTAAGAAACTAGATGTAGGTGATTATATTGATTCGGATCACTTTTCCTTAATAGTGACATTAGAGGGACAAAAAAAGCAATAGCAATATGAATAAAAGAGGAGCAAATGTAAAAAGTGTAAAAAAATGCGATTGATCAAGGGAAGGAAAAGAACAGTTTAGAGAAAAGGTCAGAAATATCAAAATGGGAGAGGGAAATGTGGACGAGGAGATGGAAAAAATGATAGGAGAAATCAAAATAGGATTAGAGTGCGCAAACAAAAATGAAGTTAGTAAAGGGGGAATAGAAGTGGGTAGGATAAGGACTGTAAAGAGAAAAAAAGGAGGTCAGAAAGAAATTAAGAAAGTGGAGAAAAGAAAAAAGTAATGGGGAAGCATATAGGGAAAAAAAGAAAGAGTACACTGAGTTGTATTATCAAAAGAAAGAGGAAGAGAATAAAAGGTTTGCGGAAGGGGCGGAGAAGGCTATGACGGAAGGAGAGGTATGGAAGGTAGTAAATAGAGAAAGAAAAAGAAGAAAAAGAGTAAGCCAAGATATTGAAATGGTAGAATGGAAGAAATATTTTTTGGGTTTGCTAGGAGAAGTAGAGAGAAAAGTTATAAAGGGAGGAAAATATGGTGGAGAAAGAGATGACGAAGAGAACATATCAAGGGAAGAAATAGTTAAGGTTTTAGGAATAATGAAGGATCGAAAGGCACCTGGTATAGATGAGATTCCAAATGAAGTATGGAAATATGGAGGGGAGGAAATAGAGGAATGGGCATGGATAATATATAATAGAGTATGGAGAGGAGAGGGGTGGCCAGAGTTATGGAAAGAAGGATATACTATACCAATAGTAAAGAAAGGCAAGGGAGAGGAGGTCAAAGATTATAGGGTGGTGACGTTGATGTCAACACTGTATAAAGTATATGTGACTATTTTGTCGGAGAGATTAAAGATAGAAGTTGAAGAAAAAAAGATCGACTTACCGAATCAGACATGGTTTAAAAAAGGAATAGGGGCAATGGACAACATATATGTTCTGAACTATCTAGTAAATAAGAGAATTAAAAGGGGAAAAGGGGCAATGATAGCAATGAAGGGATGGTGGGATTAATTACAGGATTAGAGAAATGCTTAGATGGGAAAAGCTGAATGTAAATATAGAAAAGACAAAGATAATGAGGTTCAGAAAAGAAGGGGGAAGGAAGAAAGAATTGACAGGGAGATGAAAGGGAATAAAGTTAGAAGAAGTAAAAGGGTATAGCTATTTGGGCTACACCCTGCAAACGAGTGGAGATCATACAGCTCATACAAAGGATAAAAGGATAAAAGAAGCAGCAGGGGTAATGAAACAGATATGGGGAATGGGAAAAAGAAAGTTTAAAAAATTGGAGAAGGAGAATGCGGTTATTTGATACGCTGGCATGACCGGTATTAGGTTATGTAGCAGAGATATGGGGATGGAAAGAAAGGAAAGATATTTAGAGTTTAAAAGAAAGGTATATAAGGTGGACACTAGGGGCATACTGGAGGACGCCCGGATATATGGTGAGAGAAGAAGCGCAAAGGGATAAGTTAAGTATTAGAGCGGGAACGAGGGCATAGAAATTTGAGACGAAGCTGAAGGAGGGAAAGGGAGGGGAGTTGGCGAGAAAGTGTTTGATGGAGGTAGAACAGAGAAGAGGGAGGGCGATCGAATTAACGCTATGGGAAGAAGAAAGGAGGGACTTCTTTAATGATAGAGAAATAGAAGACTGGATTAAAGTAAACTATGAAGAATTGGAAAAAAGGGAGAGGGAAAGGCAATTAATAGAATGATGGGGGATGATTGAGGAATCAAAATACAATGAATGGTATAGGATGATAAAAAAGGAAGGAGTGCCAAAGCATTTAGAAAAGAGATGGAAGGAGAGAGAGTGGACCAGAATAGCAAGATTTAGATTGGGAAACGAGGTAAGGGAGGAGATGTGCTGGGAAAAAGAAGAGAACAGAAAGTGTAGAATATGTGAATGGGAGGAGGAAACTTGGGAGCATGTTTGGGAAAGATGTAGGAGAGGAATGGAAGATAAGGGAAGCTGACAAGAGAATGTGATTAAAATTTTTGGGGAGTAGGGATTAGGAGAAGAATGGATGAATGAGTTGGAAGGTGCTATAGGAGCGAATGAGAGAGAATCAAAGAATGCATGTGAAAAAAGGCAAATGGAGGTATAAAAAAGTGAAAGAAAAAGAAAACGGAAGTCGCTTAGATTAGAAGCGTAAAGAATGTAAGTAATGGTAAGGCAAAAGTTAAGTAGACTAAGATTCATTTGCGTTCTCATGCTCTCTCTCTCTCTCTCGCTTGCAATCTCGCTTTCATCGCTTGCTCAATCGTTTGCTAATAATCCCTAAATTGCGCTATCGCAGGAAATAGAGATAAGGAACTAGATATAAGACTATGTAAATATTTGTAAATAATTGTATATACAAAAAGGATAAGACTGTAAAAAATATAGATATAAGCAGAAAGTTTGTAAGGAATGGAAGACATGTAAACCCTTAGGGGACACATTGTGAATAAAGAAGAAGAATTCAAGAAGCCTAATTTTAAATTTAGGAGGAAATGAAATTGAAATTGATGAATTCTGAATTTTTGAAATCCAGGAATTTCACGGGTTTTACCCAGTCTAAGAAAATGAACATTAATTATTCATTTCCAGGTTATCCCATCCAGTAGACTCCCTTTAATTTAAAGTTGAAATTCGAAATCGGTCAAAATCTAAAGTTTTCTAAGTTTTAAGTGTTTAAACTTTTAAACGCTTGTTTCGAAAACAACTTAAAGGTACTGTGAAGTAATAATTTTAAAATAATGTACAAACTCAGTTTTATAGAGAAAAAATAGTATATTAAATCACAAAGAGTGTTAGACATGTGTTTATGGGGAGCTCCATGTTTGCAGGACAAGTTGTAAAACCATGGACGAATGCTTTTTCAAATTTTCCCTTTGAAAAAGGTTGATAACGAAGACTTGATTGAAGCTGAAGGCATAGCTTCTAGGGATAATGAAAATCAAATACCGGATTCACTAGAATCATATCCGGATATTAATAACGATGCTGCAAACAGCGAAATATCATAAAAACTACAACTCCTTGAAAGCAATTTTGGTCTTGCTTTACTAGAGTTCAGATATGTAGAACTAACACTAAGGCGTTCTCTGCCCAAAATGATCATCACAAATGATCTGCGTGCACTAATAGAACACCTCAACAGTAAGGTTTTACCTACGTTTTTGACCGTAACACAAAATGCGTTAGAGGTGCAAGCTCTTATATGCTGGGCAGCTGTGGCAACCGTTAGAACGTTCGGTTGAAAAATTCGGCCTACAAATACAGTCTTTGTTCCAGGAAGGGATCAAGATACACCATGGAAGATCACGTTGGGTATAAATGTCAACAAAGCAAGGTGCAAATTGGTCGATAACTCAATATAAAAAAGTAAATGGAACCAGAAAGCTGAGAAACCATGTTACTAAAATCATGCACCCTCGGTAAATCGAGACATTAACACCATAAATATTGGATGAGATCATAGACACTCAACGGCAGAGACTTAATGTTCTTACTGCCCGATTGCGTCGGTGCAAGAAAAGTATTGCAAGAAGGCAATAAAATCTAACCTTTCAAACAGATAAAAGAATTATCTATCGCGAACTAAGTGTAAAGCAAAATAACCAGCAAGACATCAAAGGCGATTGGGGAAAAATGAAAATATGCAATTTAAATGCTGTGTGGTTCCAACAAGATAAGACAAGAGCTAAAAATAACCCTGAAATAGAGCTGACAAAAATCACAGCTTTAGACGTTTCATGCGGTTTTGAAAAGAGAAAGTAACTAGAAAGCTTCAGGTCCGGATAAGGTTCACGACTCAGATTGATTTTGAAGAGTTCTCTTAACTCGTCAAACCAAATCAGAGCAATCAACACCTATACCATTCCTGTACATTGTACATGTAAAGAAACTGTGTAAGTCACAAGTTATACTATTGCGAGATCAATTTAACAGCAAGCGAGATGTTGCGCTTTACAACACCATCTGTAAAACAGATCTTGACTACACACCCTTAAATTTGTACTCGGAGGCCTGGAATGTCAGAGAAAAAACCACAGAAGAATTAAAAATGCAATGAAGATGGAAAGCTATCCACGGCAAGCACCCCAAAATGTTAGATCAACATGAAGTGGATAGTGAGGCATCCAATATTTGGGTGAGGAAAGGTGTACTGTATCTGGGAACGGGAATATTCGCCATTGGGATTCAGTACAAGGTTGTCAGTACCAGAAATTATTGCAAACACGTGATACAACAAGACGTGGTTGACCATCGAGCACATTACTGATGGCTGTAGCGTAATGGCTCAGAAAGAATATACGCATAGACATAATGATGTGGCGGGCATTATAATCAACAACTGGCCCTAAACCTACGAGAGTTAACAGAATGTATGTCTTTCTATATATAAATTACAATGCCCGTTTTAGAAAACGAATATTACATCTTATATTAGGAGGTAACTATCTAGACAGAGCATTACATCTGATCCCATCGACCTTACACCGTGAAGCAAAAAAAAAGGTGGTCGAGTCTACATAACTGACATTGCTTGTCCACTTATCCGAAATTTGCAGTCAACCTACACAACAAAGATCCATAAGTATAGCGAGCTAAGTTAAGAAGTAAATACCATATGGAGGAATGTGAAGCATGCATCTATTCATCCTATGGTGATTTCGGCTACAGGCAATGTGCACGCAAAATTCAATTAATATCTTGAACATTTAGGAGTGAGTAGGCTACTGGCAGCACCTAAGAAGGCGGTCTTCATAAAAATCTATCGCATTGTAAGAAACTTTCTCGACCGCCAAGAAGCAACCGACTAAAAACCCATGGCGTGGCAGATGGTAGCTATAAGAAAGCAAAGCCACTGTTGAAGTATAACGGCGGTAAAAGATTAACTCCAAACGACACCATGCTTCTAATTCTGTACCTACAACATCATCGCAAAAGATTTCAAGCATCATGTTGAATTAACTTATTATAACCTCCTCACCCCATCAATAAAATGAATAAATGAAAATCATATAAATAAATTTTGCAGTTCGCTAAAATGTTTTTAAAATATTTGACCAAGTGATGTTAAAAGTGATAAAACTGAGAGTCTACTTTAAGAACTCACCTGTCTGGCCTGTGACCACCAATCCGCTTTTCATTCCTGATATTATTAAATTATTATATATGTGCGTGTATGTGTCTACAGAAAAGCCTAGATGCCTAAAGTTCATTTTTAATGTAAAAAATTAAACTTTGTTTACTAAAATAAAGTGACTTTCAGATTTTCAAGAACATACGGCTACGATAAGTAATACGAATTTCACAAATCTTTAAAAAGTATTTACTGTCATTTTATAAAAAATATTAGCAAAAATCGAATTAAGGTTCGATTTAGAACTATACCGGATTGTCAGTATAAAATTAACATTTTTATTAAATATTTTGTGTAGTTTGTTCAGTTATAATTATCCAGTTTTCCCCTAAAATAGTTTGTTTTACGACTATTTTTCTATGCAATTCACTTTGTAACAAGAGTACATCGTGTTATAAGACATAAATAAAACGAAAAATTAAAAAAGCAATTACTTTTTAAATAAACTTTTTCTGTGATATTCCTAAAAATTGTAAATTTATTTATAATTAAGCTGCTGGATCAAATAAGGGCACATCAACTTATTTCGCCTAGAGTGGGAAGGCCCCTGAAAGCTTTCAAAAAACATGATCGAATTTTGATTTTTAAGACTATATCTATATGTAGAATTTGATTGCGTATCTTATTCCTCCAGACAAAAAGTTGTTGCTTTTTTAGTTTTCTAATTGAAGCAAAAAAAGGTCTTTTTTGAAAATATCAATTTTAATTCGTTTTTCACTTCAACTCAAACTGTCAGTCAGTTTTTCGGATTCTGCAATAAAATTGTCAGAGAATGTAGTTCGAAATGTCCTTCGACTGATACAGTAAAAGGAGTTCAAACATTTATTTAAAGCAAATTGTTACTAAATTTTTTCTAATGCGTGGCACTTATCGGACTTCTCTAACTTCCAGCGTTTCCTTTATCGAGAGAATTTTGAGCAAGAAAAAACTTCCAGCGAGAAAGTTGGTAACAACAGTACAAAGAAGTTTTCTGTAAAATTTTAGCCCAATCGAATGGATATTCAACAAATTATCAACTACTCGATAGCGGATAGGCGATTCGTGCGCGGGCTGTAGAGAGTCTCAGATCTGTTTTATAATACAGTTCACCGGCGCCAAAAATAAAAATTGATCAAGTAACCACGTAGCATGAAAGTATTATGCATAAATAAATAATAGTGCATAATGTGAACTAATTTATTCATTTAATATTTTGCAGGCATGTTCAAAGGGACGCAATGCGCAGGCATACAATCGAGTATATTGCGGGACATTATATCGACGGGTCAAAGGAAGAACGTCATGTCTTCGACGTTCTTCCTTTCACCCGTCCATATAATGTTCCGCAATATACTCGATTTTATGCACACACACTGCAGCCCTTTGAACATGCCAGAAAACCAGATATACTATTTGGAAAACACCGTGCCCACTAGTAGCGTCACCTTTAAGAGAAATGTCTTTCAGGGCGACAATGAGCCCACTCCTCTTTTGCCTCACATTATTGCCACTATCTCCTGCACTTCGCCATTCCTAAGGTTACTTTTGCGGCAAAACTGGAAGTCGAAATCATAAGGTCACTCATGAATTTTACACGGATGATCTTAAGATCTATACTAGAAATAAAGAGCGACCACACATAGTTTGAGGGATTGTTAAGAAATAATCTAAAGAGATTGGCATGGATTTTGGTTGCAAAAAAACGCAAATGTTTATTTGGAGCAAGGAAAACCTAATAACATCCCCGGAGACCATGAGCTCATCTACAGAAACACTATATTACACCTTCACGCTGGAGAGACATGCAAATACCTGGGAATTCTACAGAGCCGTGTTCAGGACGTGACATCTATATAGAATGCTCTCCAAAGCAGATACAATCGGCTCATCCGGCAAATTTGGTTTTCCGAATTGTCGTCGAGGAAAAAAATATCTGCAACGAACATCCTTGCCGTTCCGGTATTACCCTATTCATTTAGAGTAGTTTCATAGACGAAAGACGAGCAGGATTATTCTGGGTAAAGCACATTGAGTCGCAAATAGAAGAGACCCTCTTCTTAAAATGGTCAGGAAGCACAAAGAAGTGGACAAAGGAGCGTTTCTGCTCAAAGCAGCGGAGGAGGCTGCTGGAAAGCTCGAACTTAACTTCAGTGTCAGGGGTGAGCAAAATGCACCGAAACTTATCTATCTTAAGTACTCATTCCTGAAAGCCCAGATTAAGAAAGCACCAAAGAAAAACTTCCGTGAGCAGCCCCTCGATAAGAGTATGCACGGCATCTTCCACAGAAACGTGGAGGATCAGTCAATGTCGTGTGAGCTAACGTTTGCTTTCCTTAAATCAGCTGGACTGAAGTCAGGCAGGGAGGGTTTCGTTTGGGCTTGTTAAGGAGGTGTCATTTCCACTTTAGCATACCGTCGCCATATTTTGAGTAAAGATATTCAAGATGATAACTGCAGAGCGTGTCATGTGCGTTATTACCGCTCCGCTAAACGCTCCTGGGAAATCGAATCAATTGTTGAGAATGAGAAGTTCCGCATAAACTGGAACTTCATATTCTCGACAATAGTTTCTGCTGCGAACTCGAGGCCTGATATAAATCTCCTTGACTTCGAGAAACGAACCATGTTTGTTTTCGAATCTTCGGCACCAGCTGACAAGAATATCATAGCCAAGGAGAATGAAAGGAAAGAGAGGTATAGAGACCTTATAAGGGAGTTGCGACGGTTATACCAGGAATATTCTGTTAAGCTACTCGTCTATCCTCGGAGCTACAGAGGTGCCAAGCTTTTACTGGTTAATAACCTGAAAAACATTCCTGCGTGTCAAAAAAATGCTAAGACATTTGCAGACAAAATGCATAAGGCGGTGGTACTTGGGTCGTTTCGTATCTTAAGGGTGCACGAGAGTTTTGCCGGTCATCCTATTGAGATCGTCACAGAATACCAATCTCACGGTCGTGAGACGTGGTTAGCAATTTCGATTATAGAGGGGAAAAGTAAAATTAAAGGTCATTTTTCTCGAAAACTACTAAATCGATTTTGATAATCGAAATATATGTTATAGTTACCCACAATACTAGTTAAAATAAAATCTTAAAATTTTTAAATGAAAAATAGGGGTAAGAAAAATGTTTAAAAAATTTCAAACCCTTTCTGAGGACATGTTTTAGAAATACGCCTCTAGTTTTTTTAGGATAAAAATACTTATATTATTTACTTACACATATATTTTTCCCGAATTTTTCATTCGTTTTCTGACGATCTGTGATGTTCCACTCCTTGGGGTAATGCTATGCGCTATATGCAGTACACGTACGGTGAATCGCGCTAGATTTTTTTTCTTTAGCTATGAAGTACCCCTATGAAAAATATTGGCAAAAAAAAATATGTTGAAGTAGATAATATTAGTATTTTCTTCTAAAAAATTAGAGATTTATCTCTAAAACGTTAACTCAAAAAAATGTTTTAAGTTTTTTAAACATTTGTGTACCGCTTTTTTTATTTTTTGAATTTCAAAATTTTTTCTAACTGGCCTTGTGGGTGATTATCACATATATCTCGATCATCAAAATCGGTTCAATAGTTTTCCAGGAAAATGATTTTAACTTTACTTTTCTCCTCTATAACTCCCCTAAATATAAAATAACGGAGGAATGTTTTATCACCCGATGCCCATCTATAGTGGTAATAAGAACTTGATACGTGCGGGGGCAACTTTTGCGTGCTCACCCTCCTAGGGCCTTTATTTAATATCACCGTTTTTTACGCTGTATGTATAATATACACAAATGTTGGCTGACACTTTTTCCAGTATAACAACCTATTAACGTTATGCACGACCGGTAGAAAGGTAAGTTATAGAATTGAAACATGGTTATAAAATCTCAATCGTATTCAGTATCAATAAATTCTGATACGTTAACTGTTTAATTGAATATTATATTATTCAATATAATATTTGATAGTAAATGTAAGCCTACTACGTTCATATGTTTAAGTTTCAGACTTTAAGGTTCAAGTTCGCGTGTACAGTTTTCACACTTTAAGTCCATTTGCAACTGTCAGAAATTGAAACAAAAACATATAGTACAAACATACATACATTCATATATATATAATTAAAAATTTGTCATAAGGACAACCGCAGGATTTCGCCGGGAGCGGGTGCTAATCTGAAAAATTGCACCCGCTTCCAGCGAAATC
>NC_046665.1:27303076-27312762 GCF_010883055.1 Belonocnema kinseyi | reverse complement strand
TAGCTGTGAATATCTTATAAAGCGTGTTCAGACAAGTAATTGGCCTGTAGTTCTTTGGGTCAGCTAAGTTGCCTATTTTCGGCAGGAGTATTGTGCGCCCTTTCACCAACCACTCTGCAATCGGCTCTTCCGACTTCAAATATGAGGTGAAAATGCGAGCCAAATGCTGATGTGTTGAAGAAAACTTCTTCCACCAGAAGGTTTTGATACAATCTGGTCCCGGTGCGGAATAGTTCTTCATCCCTCTTAATACTTTTTTCACCTCCTCGGTAGTGATGGGTGGGCATTTTTTATCAGGTGTTATGAGGGCAACACATAACTCCTTGAAGCTATTTATATTTTCTGAGTCTTCGTCCAGTCTATGCTGAACTTCGTAGACTTCTCTCCAAAATACTTCGACCTCTTCTGGTTTGGGTGGGTGTTCGACAGTAACTGGAGGGTCTTGGAAGAGTATATATGCGTGCGTGCGTGTATTCTTTCTAGACCTGCTGGTCCCCGCAGTTTCTTAGGGGAGTAGGGCGAGAGCAGATTCGACTATCGCTTTCAAAGGATCGCCGTGCGCGAGTATACAATTGAGGATATAGCGGATCATTATATCGTCGGGTGAGCGGGAGAACGTAGTGTCTGATTTTTGTTTCAAGACACGTCGTAGCTCGCTTTGAAACCGCCAACGAGATACAACGTCTCTTGAAACAAATATCAGAAACTACGTTCTTCTGCTCACCCGTCGATATATTCCAACTGGAAACGATTCAGATAGCCCTGACTGTTCACCTTTCGATCCCCCTGAAAGCAGTCCAAGGCTATATGAAGACAACCCCCGACACTGATCTGAAAGCGAGAGTTTGGTGTATTACTATTCGGCTCAATTGAGTAATTTAATGTTACGTCATGCCCTGCCCGTAGAATCAATTTCCTTATGCATGTTACCTCGTGGTAAACACGCTAGGATTGTTGGCATAGGCAATTACACATAAACATATTTCTACCCGTAGTGAAAAATCCGACGTCGTGATTTTTATTGAAATGCAGATGTTATTATTACAGTTTTATATAATTGTATCGTCGATCAGTGACTGTTTAGCCAAGGGAAAAAAATTATAATGACTCTTGAGGTTAGAGTTCTTGAAGGCCCAAGGCAACGCAAACATAATGATGTTTGACTGTTGATGTTCTAGTCCAGACATGCCGAGCTGAGGGAAATTTCCTGCGATAAAAGATGTTCCGCCAGGACCGGTGTCCCCTACCGTTTCTCCTGTAAAGCGGAGGAGGGGGGTAGAGGCGTCTCTTTTGTGACGCCAAATCGTTCAAGGCTGCAGTGTAGATTCGAACTATCGGTCGGGGTGCTTGGGGGCCACTAACCTTTCAATATAAAATTGTAATAGCAACTGGGGTTTCAATTATTTCATTTCAGTATGTTTACATTTATTTTCAATGAATTTAATTGAAAAGAAAAGTTTACAGAGTGTTTCTTTGTTGTTGTATATTATTGAATATTTAGTTTTATTTAATGACACCGTTTTTTACGTTGTATGTATACTGTACAAAAATGTTGGCAAATACTTTTTGCAGTATAACAATCTATTAACTTTATGCATAACCGGTAGAAAGGTAAGTTATAGAATTGAAATATAGTTATAGAGTCTCGATCGTATTCAGTATCAATAAATTGTGGTTCGTTTACTGTTTACTTAAATATTATATTATCCAATATAATATTTGATAGTAAATGTAAGCCTGCTACGATAATATGTTTAAGTTTCAGACTTAAAGGTTTAAGTCCGCGTTTACAGTTTTCACCCTTCAAGTCTATTTGCAACTGTCAGAAAGTGAAACAAAAACATATAGTACATATACAGGGTGGAAATGATGCAGCTTACAAGTACAGAAAACTTGAATGCTACCCGATTTGCACAACAGCGCTCTAAACTTCAAATGGATAAGAGTGTTTAAAAAATATAGGTTACATTAAGTACTAATAAAAAATAATATAAGTCTTCAAGTAATAATAAAGTCAGACATGTGGACTGAGAAGAAAACCTAAATAACAAATTTATGGAATTGCTGCTGAGTGACAAATACTCTTTAATGTACATATTCTGCGCTTCCAGGTCTAAAAAAGGTTTGTCATAAATATACAGGATACGTTTTGAACGAAGTGAATGAAATGTTAGGTCCGAAAACTTAAAAATGATATTAATTACATTTACTTACAAAAATTCTGGCAAACAAGTGAATCATAACATAACCACGAAATAATGAGAGACCGCCCAGCGTATTTATCATTATATTGATTATTGATAACCAAATAAATGCTTTGTGGCTTGTATGTTTCTTACTGACAGTGTCAGCAGTAATAATTTAAGAAATAGTTAATTATTTATCATTTGAATAATCAAATACATTATTTCTAAATGTAATAATTGATTTCCGGTTTTCTTTTTTGTAAATCGACCCTAGGCGAAATACCAATCAGGAAATGAAAATTGAGATTCATCGAATTTAGGAATGTATCCGGAAGCCATCTCCCATGTAGATGGCTTGTTATAATTTTAATTAACAAAGTTTTTATGAACTTCGTTATTTCATAAAATGTTTTCTCTGGGCCTTATTTCAAAATAAGGTGTGAGCAGCTATTAAAATCAATTTTGGGACTCATTGATGATAATAGTGCATTAGAAATAAATCTAGAACCGATATCTATAGTCAGCCAGTTTATTTGAAAAAAATTAGAAACGTTTCTATTTTTGAAATTTCTATCTCTGAAGCTGTTTTCCAAATTGAAATTTGATCAGCACCTAAAATTAATTTTAAGTCATGTGGATGATAATTTCTGAAATTTATTGGGTTAAATATGGAAAAATATCCTATATTTATTATGGGCATCACTTGTGAGTGGAAAGAATGCTGTGTCAATTTTTGACAATAACGCTTCTCTCGTTCAATGTAGTAAAACGTCATCATATTGATAATAGAGTTTTACATCTAAAAATTGTAAATAATTTTCTTCTATGAGTAAAGAAGTTTAATTTTTAGGATAAAATGGAGTAAATTAGATGCTTTTGTGTAAAATAATTAGCCATTTTTATAATACTTCCTAATTAACTTATGAAAAAGAGTTAATGTATTATTATTATTTATTTATTTATTAAGACCCTAGGGCTAAATATTTCTCTGAGGAACAAATGTTACATATGTATCCTACATAGTTTGACCATAAAATGGAGTTTTTGATTTTTCATTATTTTTTGTGCAATCAAAAATTGAATATACGATTTTCCAAGAAAATCCAAAAATTTGTTATGACAGTCTTGGAGAGTTTTTAAAAAGCATTGTTTTTCTTCTCTTGACTTTTTTCATATCGTGCGTTCTTTAGCTTGAAATTTTGAATTTCGGTTGATTTAAACATTTTTGAAAATGTTATAACTCTGAGAATTTTCTTTTTATTGAAAAAAATCATTTGGATAAATTGTTTGTCTATTTTAATACTACAAATATCCGTACACAGAATTTTTAAATTCAGAAAAAAGTGGTCTCAAAAATGTTCAAAATGCGCTCACTTTTTGAATTTTTATCAAAAATGGCTGCTTAACGAACTCTTCCTTTCTTTTAGAACCTAAAATAGTATGCCAAAGATGGATGTGAACCGTTCATTTTTTCGAGAGTTATCTTGTTTACCGTCTTATTATCGTTTTATTATAGTTTTGATCGTGCTTATCGTGTTAATTACAGATAGCTAAAGATAACACAACATATTATTAAGTTACTATGAGTGATATATGCTAATATAACCTAGAGGTTGGCATAACGGATATAGTCAGAAGACTTTAGACTTAATTATAAGGTAACAAAAATTAGAACAGTGGTCACAAATGTGCAAAATTACATTTATAATACTAGGGCACAAAACGTCACTGAAAGTTAGAAAAATAAACAATTTACGATATACCAGACGCACTCCCCTTACGATGAAGGATCTTTGAAACTTACAAGATTTGTAAGGTGGAACTGCAAGGACCGTTTATCTTCCACGAAGCCTAGACTGAGCAAGTAATGTGACATTTATGTTCTCAAAGATATCTAGAAGATATTGAGTGGTTTTATTCAAAAAGAGATTGAAAATAATATTGCCCATAAAGAATTGTCTTCTTTTAGCCACATTGAGAAATCTAGCCCGTTGTCGACATAAAGTAATGTGCTCATATTTCGGGACACCATACATGAATCGTATGCATGCATTAAGAGCTCGCTCGAGTTTAGAATTTAGCTCATCTGTGATATCATCATACATAACACACCCATAATCAAAAAATGGGAGGCTACGATTCTTAACAAGAAGAATCCGAGTTGAAGTTGGCAAGGAATCCTTATTCCTTCTAAGCTGTTAGAGTACTCTAAAGATATTTCTTGAGATTACAACAATTTGCTCTTTCCCGAAACAGAGTAAGGCTAAGGATTTATCTCAGATGTCTCACGATTCAACGAAGGGAATGTTACGGCCATCAACCTTAAGCTGAGGCAAAGACCCTAATATAGCAACAGGCGGGGAAGAGACCTGTCCTATGACAATTGCTTTAGTTTTTAAAGGGTTTAGCTTTAACCTATCATTAAGTGCACATTGACGGGCAACATTGATATCCTTCTGTACCCGCGCAATCAAACTATTAATGGAAGAGATTGGACCACATATATATATATATATAGTATAAAATCATACGCGTATTTATGGCATTTGCAATTCTCAAGATCACTACCAAGGTCAGAGGTGTACATACCAAAAGGAGTGGAGCAAGTGTGGAGCCCTGAGGTATATCACTTTTGACTCACACCCAATCAAAACTCACATCCTTATCATTAAGCACTTGCAGAAAACGGTTTCTAAGGTGGGACTTGAAGAACGCAATTGCAGAACGAGATAAATTAAAGTTACGAAGTTTATTTAAAGGCAACTTGTTATTAACAGTATTAAAAGCTTTAGAAAAATCAAGTAGAACAAATATTGTTATTTCCTTATTTTCGATAGCGATTTTAATGTCTGAAATAACTTTGAGGGAGGCTGTTAAAGTGCTGTGCTTATACCGAAACCTCGATTGTAGCGGATCTAGTAGCCTATTTGCATATGAGTAACTCGTAAGTTGCGAATGCACAATACGTTCAAGCGGCTTGGACATAACACAAGTATCGAAATCGGCCGGAAATCATTAGGAGAAGAGGGACTAGAAACCCTAGGAATATGGCAGATCAGCGCATGTTTCCAGAGCTCAGGGAAAAGCCCTACTTGAAGAGAAGAGTTATAGATGTAAAGGAGTATAGGAAAAATTACAGGAAGCGCTAGTCGAATCATCTTTATGGAAATACCATCTGTTACTAAAGCATTGGTTTTTATTTCAAAAACTTTTTCAAGGAGACCTTCAGGTGTTATGTCTAAAAAAAGAAATACGTATCTGAAAAGTCGAGCTTGCCTGATCTGCTATAAGGGGTGTACCAGAGTTGACGACGTTACAGGGTGGTAGGTTTGTAAATGCTTTTAATAAATTATTTGATGCAAACGTATGAGCTAAGGCATTATTCTTAGGTGATATTGAATGTCAGCGTATAAGTAGACGCCCAATATTTTCGTATTCATTCTTTTTCTTTATAGCATTGTAATTATACTGATTATACGAATCACTGATTTTAGTTTGAACTAAATTCCTAAGCTGACGAAACTGAGCTTGTTTCAGAGGATTTTTAGTTCTCTTTGCCAGACGACGCTTATTATTACGTTCCTTCATTAGGTCCCTAATTTCCAATTTGATCAAAGAAGCTGAGTATTCTGATGTATTTTAAAAAAAATATTACAAAAGATACATCTACAAAGTATATTTACAGGATCATGTGAAGTAACGTGTTGGATTTCTGGCACAATTTGGTCCTCCAACATTGTCACATATTTTTTTACCATTAAGAGCACCCTCAATAAAAAATGATCCAATGACGTGGTCACCAAGAATCCCCATTTTAAAAGAACTTAGAAAATTCAATATATTGCATATTGTGTTATTTAAAATTTTGTTCAGCTTGTCATAAAAAGCTTTGTTAATTAAAATGCAGGCATGTCATGTCGCCTCGAAATACGCAAAATGGATTTTAGTAGCCGATCAAAACTTATTTTTAGATGAGGCCCAGAGAAAACATTTTATAAAATAACAAAGTTCCTAAAAACTTTGTTAATTAAAATTATAGCAAGTCATCTCCCCGGGAGATGTCTTTCAGGTACACTCCTACATTCGACGAGTCTCACTGTTCATTTCCTGATGGGTATTTCGCCTAGTGTCAATTGAGGGAAAAAACAAAAGAAATCAATTATTACATTAAGAAATAACGTGTTAATTATTACAATTAATAATAATTAATTATTGTCTAAATTATTACTGCCGACACTGTCAGTAATAAACATACAAACCATAAAGCATTTATTTGATAATCAGTAATCAATATAACGATAAAAACGCAAGGCCGGTCTGTCATTATTTCGAAGTTATGTTATGATTCGCTTGTTTACCGGAATCTCTGTGAGTAAATGAAATTAATATCATTTTTAAGTTTTCGCACGTAATATTTTATTCACTTTGTTCAAAACATATCTTGTATATTTATGACATACCTGTTTTAGTCCACAGATAAGCCTTAGATACAATTAACTCTTCGTCCACTGGAAGCGCAGAACATCTACATTTTAGAGTATTTGTCACTCAGCAGCCATTCCATAAATTTGATGGCACAAAACAAAATTTACGTTTCCTTCTTAGTCCATAGGTCTCACTTTTATTATTCGTAATTACTATTTAACATAACCTATATTCTTTTGACACTTGTATCCATTTAAAGTTTAATGCTGCGAAATTTGAAAAAGCCCCCCTAGAATGACTTCTCCCCTGCTGTTGTTCAAATCTGGTAGCATTGAAGTTCTCTGTACATGTAAGCTCCAAACTGTGCACCCTGTATATTCTTATATTTCATTTCTATAACTTATCTTTCTACCTTGTGCATAATGTTAGTACACTGTTAGACTTTCAAAACTATCAGCCAATCAAAAGTGTGATATTCAAATATTTAATAATGCACAACAAAGAAACACTTTGTAAACTTCAATTTTTAATTGCATTCATTGAAAATAAATATGCACATTCTTTAATGAAATAATTAAAACCGTACCCAATATTACTATTTTATATTGAAAGGTGAGTCGTTCTGAAGGACCCCGACAGATGTTTCGTATCTAAAGTGCAGTCTGTAGTGGCGTGACGTCAAAGAAGAGACGCTTCCACTACCACCATCGCTCTCCAGGACAAATGGTAGGGGGACGCGAGTCCTGGCGGTACATGTGTTCTCGCAGGAAATTTTCCCGAGTGGGGCATATATGTTATAGTCGTCGATCGACGATATAGCAATATAAAAAGGTTAAAATAAGTTTCTAAACTGTGTGCCGACTACAGCGTACCGAGGCAGATCACATTAAAATACTCAATACACAGGGTTCACTCAGAGGTATTATGAAATTGTAACCACTCGCTACCTTGTTTGAAGTTTTATTTAAATTCAAGAACAGTGTTAATCGAGTGGTTAAAAAATCGTGAAGTCAGGTTTACACGTTCGCTGAAGTCACTGCCGTTTCCATCCACCGGTCGAGTTGTGAACTCCTCGGTCTAAAGGAGATAATGGTACTATCATGAAGTACTGCAAGGAGACCATACGTTTATGGCAATGCTGATGGAAACAGCCAACCAAAGCGACCCCCGTCGTCGGATTTTTATTTATTTCTTGATTACAGCGTTATATGCGGGAAATTGAGGAGTTACAATTACTATAGTAGCAAATGACAATTTAGTTATTAATTTCCTCTGAAGCGGTACTCTCGTCTGGGAATAAATCTCTCCATGGAGAAAATCTGACGAAACTAACGGCATTGCGAACTGGTAGTGGCGCCAGGTGAAATACCTAGTGTGCGATCTCCTCTTAGTACTTCGTGGGTAGAATGTAACACTTGGTTTCAAAATCGTCAGAGAATTATTTAAAGTTTAAACTCATTTCTCACCCACGTCTCAATAATTTCTAATTGCTAATATCGAATCGTTTCCATCCTAACCAAATAAAATTGTAATACTTTTTACTTTCGCATACATCTCTACAATACCCAATTAAAATGGTTAGATCTATGTGGAAAATCTCTCTCGCATTCCCAAGTCATGAGTTTGAGCAAAGCAAGCAAAAATGTGTAGTTATTTATATTATCTAACTATTCACAATACTATAATAACAATCGTCAGCGAATAACCAAATATTAAAAGCAACTACTACTACTACTACCTGAATCGGTGTAAAATCTCATGCTTTTTACCTGGTGCATGGGGTCGTAGCCCATGGATCCATCGTTGTAAGGCTGAGAACCGTAGTCACTTCCGTTTATTCCCATTCCATAACTCGCCATATCCTGTGGTCCTCCGGGAGGAGCTGGCGACATCATCGGCGTCGGCGTACCCTGGCTAGCACCACCCATACTGTACGGCGATGCTCCTGCAAAAGCTGCTGTAGAAACAACCGCGGTGCATACAAAATTCGAGGGATTCTAGTACTTAACAATGCCTGAACAGAGTTGGGAATTACGTTTTAGGAAAAGTTTTTCAAAACAATTCGTCTGCTATTTATTGGAATTTAAAATATTAAAGTTCATATAAAACTTGCGGTTATTTCCCGATTCAGTCGAAGTAGTAGACTTAAATTTTGCTGAAATTCTTATAAACTACTTCACACTGTGAAGTTTCTTTTTGACGTTAGAAAACTTTTAAAATAGGTCGCCAAAAATGTGTGTGTTGTTTTAAAATCAAATCTTTTCTAAAAATTATTGTTTCTTATATGAGGGAAAAAAAAATTTGTTTCAAACTGTTGATGCAGGGGAAAACACATTCAGTCGACAGCCAAAAAATTCTGTCAATTTGCAACAAAGTTCAAAGATTTTCGTATTTACATCATGCGTGTATATTTAATTAACTATCTCTATAGACTATATTTTCAAGAAATAATTACTGAGTTGCATTATGCATTTTTATTGAATGCCCCTAAAGGGACGATTTTGATACGTCAGTCCAACAATAGATAATCGCTTCTGGTATTACACATGTAAAATTGTTAACTTTCCTCATTTCTGATAATTTGTGAGATTGGCACGAGGTAACAACTATCTACGGGCTAACCTAATACTGTATCTGCATGTGGTGACAAAGATAGCAATATCGGATTTTTAAGGCCCTTTATCAGAATGGTTTTACGGTATTTAAGTTTCAGGTCGAACGCTTAAATATTTTGTCTAACCTTTTGCATACGTCATCTACATAGTATTCTCTTTTGCTGTGCAGAGCCGATTTTTCGGAAAATTGTTCCTATTTTGTTTAATAATCGAAAATTAAAGTAGAATGGTAGTGACGCTCAGTGTTAGCTGTCTCTGTATTTTCGCTGCATGGCCGTCGACCGTTGCCGAACGAGACGAGGCAGATACTCCGTTGTGAGTCGAATTATCTGGAACGGATTACCCTTTTATTGTTATGAGATTAACCCTTAAACGGCCAAAACGCCACTACCGGGACACTGCTTTTCAACGGCCAATAACTAAGACTATTCGACACTAGAAAAAATTGAGACACATATAT
>NC_046665.1:27300822-27302976 GCF_010883055.1 Belonocnema kinseyi | reverse complement strand
CTCGAGGAAATCCTAGTTCTACTCTCTCTTGAGCAGCTCGTGAAAATCTTTTCACTGGGGTTATGGGAGTGATACCACATGCTGTGGAAAGAATAGAGACTTATTTTGAGTCTATTACACTGATAAAATTCATCCCATAAAAAAAAATTTTAAAATGTAAAAAAAATGTATAAAATCCCTTAAAAAAAAAGAGACTATCGATATTCGTCAACCTGCACGTTGGTGATAGTTGGGCAACGTAAACTTTGTTTGCGGCAGACGGACGATAGATATTCGTGAATCATTTTACTCTTACACGATGCTTAGAACTATGAAAATTTTTTATTGAAAAACTATGCGCTTTTCGGAAAATTTGTCAAGAATAAAAAGTTCTTGTAATCAGCCGAGGAATTTGAATTTTGAAAATGGTTCACAAAAAAAATAGGCACGAAAAATCACGTTTTTTTTTTGTTTAAACTGCATTTTGGGATAATAAATAAATTTTTTGAGGAATTTCATTGGCACTGTCGGAAAGAGGAGATCTTAAGAAATAAAAATATATGTGTCTCAATTTTTTCTAGTGTCGAATAGTCTTAGTTATTGGCCGTTGAAAAGCAGTGTACCGGTAATGGCGTTTTGGCCGTTTAAGGGTTAAGGTCGATTACAAAAACTGAAATTACGAAAGCATGACTTATTTCAATTTTTCTAAGCTGAATTCAGTAATTTATTTAATTAGAGAAAAATAAAGAAAAACATTCATGAAAAACGGTTAATTTTTGCAGTAGTAATGGGAATATTTAAGTGCATACAATAGTACAAGAAGCAATATCTGGCATATGTTGCTGGAAGGCAATACTCGACAAAAAACTTTTTCTCGGCCAGGAAATGTTTACTAAACGACATCGCAATATTTAATTAGTACAAAACTATGTATATTCAGGTGTACAGCATATGTTGATCCGTCAGTCGATAAAAATAATCATTTTTACTTGGTGGACTTGAATTTCAAACAATTAAAATTTAAATAAGATTAAAATGTGTATAAAGCAAAGAAAAATATAGTTCTAAATGGAAAAAATGGAAACGATCAAATGAACGAAAGTAACATATATTTCAAAAAAAGTAATTTGTGTTTTTGAAAAAGGAAACTATACCCCGACTTATATATGTTCATATCTTTCAATTAGCTATATATAAAACCTAGTTTCTGAAAAATATCAAAATTTGAAATCAAGGTCTGATATTAATTTCCCTTATTTTTATTTCAATTAGGCCTTTTTCATCTTTATATAGTTTTAACATAAACTATACGATGAATGATAAATTATAATTTCTAAACCTCTATCAACATTATTCTCATTTAATTAGCGCTCTGTTCAGACTTTTCAAACTTTGATTTCTGCTATATGATATATTTGCTTCATCGATTCCAAAATGTTACTTATTAATAATACTAATAATCAAAACAAATTATGCTACGAATTAGGTGTAGAAAATATATTTAAGATTAGACTATAATTGGAGTATATTTTTTTATTGGGATAGTGTTGAAGAAATACATTTTTTCGGTATGCGACTTTAAATTAGAGCAATTAAGCGATTGATAGGCACTTCTTCCTAGGCAGGTTCTTTATTTATTGCTGAATAATTTGATTTTAATTGGAAACATAATTTAATAATTACGCATGATCAATATTGGCTCAAAAAATGTACTCTACCAATTCTGATAATTATGAATAAATTAATTCTTGATAATCTATTCCATAGATTCACTCCTGGGAAAGTGGAGGGTTGAATTTTGTAAGTAAATCGGTGTTTCTTGCATTTTGTTGAAAATAGGATTTTTTAAATTATTTGTCAATCTTGCGTGTTCTTTTAAGTATGTCTTCAACTTCATATGTGTCAAGGAATTAAGTTTCGAATTTTTTATTTGTCAATATTGTGTTTGTAACTGTATAAAAGGATTTGTTCGAAATCCTATTTTTAATACAGTAATGAAAAGATTGGCAATTCAAAATTACAATAGATAACTAATTCTCTGTATGAAAAAAGCTACATTTATTACTGTTCCTTATTAAATTTTCTAAGTCAAATTTGTAATAAAAATATGCCTTCGTACACATTTTCATTTATTTTTTTGCTTTGTAACGTTTTCGTGGCCATAAACCTCTTTCA
>NC_046665.1:27279819-27300722 GCF_010883055.1 Belonocnema kinseyi | reverse complement strand
GCAAGGCATAATTTGGCGTATAAGACGGAACGTTTAAGACCCTCTCCCAGAGCTTCGATTGAAGCTTCTTGATCATTTCGGTATATCTTAAACCCCAAACTGCGATGGCATAATAAAATATACTGAGTGTAAGACTCCGAAAAAGCGTGACTTTATTGCACCAAGCATCCGATTTCGCAAAATAAAGAATTCTTAGCACCGTACCCATAGCAACATTTGGTGAATTCATTTTCTTGATAGCCTCTTCGAGGAAAATACCCAAACTTGAGAAAATAGAATCTTAGTAGCGACATTCCTTAACTAATTCAAGCTGAACCCCAGAGAAAAAGAAACTGAAACTTCCCGGGCGACCTCTGTTGACGAGGATCAATATATCGTCAGCATAGGCTAGCAATATTGCATCAACTAGGTGATCGACCAAAATTCCTATCGCCCCGTGGTTTCTTAACTATTCCCCTAAGTCTGAGTTCAACAAGGCAAATAGAAGAAGGCTGAGAATCTCGCCCTGCAGAACCCCTAGAGCAGAGGTCGGCAAACTTTTTGCCCAATTTTCAGGTAAGGGCCGGTTTGCCCCAAAAAAATTTTTTTGCCTGCCGCGCTTTGTTCGTCAACCCTACGTTTTTCCTGAGATGGGTTGGCTTTCCGCGGAAAGTTAAAAATGAATGGTTCGATGGAATATAATGAAAACTAAATTTTAAACTAAAAGTGTTACAATGCATTGATTTTTAGTATTTTAAGACGTTTTTTAGATTCCCTTTGATCGGAAGAATTCACCGAGTTTGAATCGACCCGCCGTGGCAGTAGTTTGCCAACCACTGCCCTAGAGTAACCTTAACTGACGTGGTAGGGTCGCATCCAGTCATAATACTTACGGAAGCGTTATCATATAAACTTTTGGTAATTCTTAAGATTTTTGTACTCACTCCCTTTGTGAGCAATTTTTGCCAAAGAAGGGAGTGATTAACTGAAGAAAACGCTTTTTTTAAATCAATGAAAAACGCAAAGACCTTACGCTTCGGAATAACAAGATGGATTTGAATTAATTCATTCAGAGTGAAAATGTTATCTATACAACTAGTTCCAGCCCTAAAACCTGCCTGCTTCTCTGGAAGGCAGTTTTGTACTTCAGCCCATCTAGTCAGCCTTAAGGACAGAATTGGGGTGAAAATTTTTGCAATGAAATTTATCAAAGCAATTTCTCTGTAGTTGTGAGGATCATTTCTATTACCTTTTTTTAACAAGCATAAAGGTTTGGACGTTAGACCAGTTAGAAGGAACTTTTTCTGATTCCCAAATTCTGTAGAAAAACCTGACCAGATAAGGGACCCAGTTTTCTTTTAGATATTTATAAAGTTCATTCGGAATGCCGTCCTCGCCGGGAGCCTTTTAACTTTTACACGACAATAAGGTTTTTGACTTCCTCTTCCGAAATAACATAATCAAGTAAAGGATGTAAATTTATACACCACTTAACACGAATACAAATTTTTTCAGTATACAATGAATCTGCGAAAGCCTGCCAACTTTCGAAACTTAATTCACTAACTGTAGAAGAGTTTATTCTAAAAATATTCAATGCAGTCCAGAGTGCTTTAGCGTTATTGCAAGATGCAAAAGTATTCAACAGACTAGACTTGAAAATTTTTCTTTTTAAAATTTGTAACTCAAGGTAAACTTTCTTTATTTTCCTATGCTCACTAACATCTATTTCAGAAAATTGAGATAACTTACACTTTTTTAATGAGTCTTTTAATTTACAACGCACATATAACATACTCTATGGAACCAAGGTTTTTTCCTGGTATTCGCCAAAAAGGCTTGGAAACCAGGTCTAAATTGTACGCTACTAAAGAAATTGCAGATATGAGATTCTCGTTCATTACATACACATCTTCAACAGTACAAGAAACCAGACGAGCCTAACATTTGCTCAGTGTATGCCTCCAATGCCTTTTCTCTCCAGACAAATTTCTTATAATCGAAAGAGTTATTTAACCCATCATTTGAAGTTAAGTTATGATTAGCAACTTTAACAACTAGTAAATGGTCTGATAATGTAGGAATCCCCAAAACTGAAAAATCGGAAAACAAACCCAAGGTGTCCGAATAACAGAAAACGAGATCTACTATACTTCTACCTTGATGGACTATGAAATTATATTATACTGAGGTATCATTTTCAGATCTGCCATTTCAAACAACTAAATTGTACCCCTCCAAACAATTGTTTAATGCCACACATGTTGGGTTGATCTCTTTGTCCAAAGCTAAACGGAAAGGAAAACCTACCACATCTTCCGGTAAAGATTCATCAATTAACTGAGTCAGTTCCCCTATACGAGAGATAAAATCTCCCCCCCCCCCCAAATTGGGATATTAGGATACACTGAGCAAATTCTATCAATCAACATCTCCAGCACTTCGACAAGAGCCTAGCAACCTAACAACGGCTTGAAGTAAACATTACCAACAATAAATTTAGAGGATTGGTGCTAAAACTTAATAAAAATCCAATTAGAAGTAATGTCTAAAATTTCATAACCGAAATATGGCAAATATTCCAGCCATAGCTAAACCTCCTCTGGATCTTCCTCTGTTACTGTCTCTAGAAGCTATACTTACTACGCAGGTGTAATTATGAAGCCAGGCCGGTGAAGATATTGCCGTTGGCGTGGACCAAGTCTCAGCGAGGCATATTATATCATTATGGATGATCGGAAAGGCAAGCTCTGAAGAATTCGTGATTCCATCCACATCCCAGAAGATGATACGAAAGCCACGACTTTCCCCCTGCATGCCGCTGACATCTTTATTGCTCTCCGAACTCTCTGCCACCACTAGCTAGGAAACCGGGCTCCCTGTCCTGCTCGTCTGTTTATTTGAGTTTCCAGACCCCTTGTTAAGAAATCTATCAATCTAATTGTCAGAGGAGGTAGAGGATGAGGAAACAGAATGATTTTGCCTCGTTCTGGTTGCTCTCTTGACTGTGGATCGGGGATCAGGAACACTGTCAATAAAACAAGTATTTTGCAGATTTGGTTCCCCTTGGAGTTCTTCAATTTTCAAATCCGAGAGAGGTTTGTTGTCGACCAGTAGCTTCTTTTCCCATAGAAAAGCATTAACTCCAGACTGTTGAAGCTTTTTTCAGCTACCCACAGCTTCTTTCACTCTAGTCTCAATCCCGATATTTTTCTCTGCGAGCTGCTCTCGCTTTTCCATAATTAATTGCTTATGAAACCGAGAGCACAGCTTAACCAAAACAGGGCTATCACCCTGTCCGTTCCCCAACCGAAAGGCGTCCGTGATGTGCTTAGCCGAGATCGCTACATCCACCTCTGAGAATGTGCGAACAAGACAGCTTGGAAGGTCTTTATTTTTTAATGAGTTTTCAGGAAATTTGTGCACAATAAGGTTATTGGCACAAACACTTATTTGCAGAAAGGACATTTCACTCCGTAAGGTGTATAACTCCGCAGTTAGAGCAGAATCACTTCTTTCCAACTTGTCACGTTTAGCTTTTAACAACTGTGATTACTTGACAAGCGAATCTGAATTAGTTTCCAGTTCAGATATTGTCTTTTTAAAGGATTTAAATTCCTTCTTCCTTTCAGCAGTATCCGCTTTTATGGAAGTTAAAGGTTCCATCATTTTTGATTCCGCCATCGTTTCAAATACTAAAACGAGAAATCCTCTCTCAGGTATATCAAGAAACTTTATTGCTACAAGTTAAAATAAATGTCTTTCCTGCTTCTTACGCTTGTGGGCCACTGAGCATATCGTTTAAAAGGAGAGCTTTCTCTTGAATAATAGGTCCAGATACTCGGTCCCTCACTCGAATATACCCCTTCGGAGACAGAAGTTTCAAAAAACTCCTGACTATTTTCACCAAAACACTGCACGCCAATGCTTCAAGTGGAGGAGCACGCACTTTTTCCTATTGCGCAGTTGCATAACCAGGAATATAAAGAAGTTATTTAACGGAAAATCAATTCCTTTTATAAATATTAGACTCGCGAAAAAGAAAGTTTTCAATATTCTCACGTCAAAAGTTGACAGTTTGAGATCCCAAACACTGCAGTGGGACTCTCTTCCTACGACAGCGCCACTAATTCAAAAGAAATTTCAGTTACGATGAAATATTAACAAAAAATCTTATAGTAGATAATTAATTTTAAGCCGTAGTGTAACATTTTTGATTAAAATGAATTGATATTCACTGCATTATTCACTGCTTGTTATGAACACTATTCCAATAACTTCGCGATTCTAATTCGCGATATACATTCGCGTTTAAGATGGTGCTGTTGTCAATGACATGCTCATTTCATCTTACGAAATAATCCGACAGTCCCATCGGCTTCAGTAGGCAACGCATGTTTGGCTACGCCTGAGTAACCACCGCAGACCACCACAGCTATATTTAATCCTACCCGTGGAGCGACGTCGATTTCCGCAATAAATATATCAGAGGGACCTTTCACAGAGTTCCACTGTGCTAGGAAATGGTACACGCCACTGGCTGTTAACGTTTGGAGCCCCATAAAATAGCTTCAAGGTCAATTGCAGACCATACCCGATACTAATTCAATCCCGGTTCCAGTTCATTTTCCAATTTGCCACTTTTCACATTACGGAAGTACCAATGAAATGCTAACCCAAAATCTCAAATCATCAGTGCCGGTAAAAAACGCTCTTTTTAAAACTCTTTTTTACACCATTTCTTTCCAGGCCACCAGGAGCGATATTTCTTGAAGTTATTTTGGTTTTTTGATTTAAAAAAACTGTTCTTTTGTAAACCTTAGAGCGACAAATCATCTGACGCATTGTGATACCGTGAAACTAATTCTCGGAACAGAATAATTTTTTTTAGTCCAAACCTTTTTATACTGGGACCATGTTTATATCCGCAGTCGGAGAGATTAAAAAGTCACTCATATCCTCCCGGGAGGGGATCCCACCACTGCTCCTAAACGCAGAGGAAATTGCCGCGCGGATTGACCTAAAAAAGGACAGAGAAACAACAGCTGATTGGTTCGGTTAGTCACGTAGTACTGCGAAGTGGTGGATTTCATGCGAATATAAATTAGAGCTATATCAGGGATATAAGCGCTGCAGTATATAAGTGAGAGCGGATATAAACGAGGTTCCAGTGTATTCTTACTCAGTATCCCCGTACCTCGGGAGCAAGTCTTTATTTTTTTCTCAAAATGAATGTTTTATTTTTAATTGCTATGCAACGCTAGTTTTCAAAAACGGCGGCGCCAAGTTTAGAGACGTGGATTTAATACATTATGAATTATCTTTGAAGTTATGATTGATAGATTGAAATTTTGACTAAAAAACTATAAAATTCATAAGAAATATTTTAATTTATCTGATGCATTATTAACGAAAATTTAATTATACACGTGTCTCCCTAAATGTTTTCAATGGTTATAGTAAACGAATCTTCCATACATGTTACCAACTTTTGATCATTTTTTAGGTCCAATCTTTTCACAACATCTAGAACAAACGCCACACTACTCATTGGTCTCAACTCCATAACAAATAATTAAGAACCTTTTTTGCAAATTGAAAAAATGTAACAGAAAATTTTTCATATTTTTATTAGTGTTGCTTTTGTTTTCAAAGTGCAAAAAGTAATTTTGTATTGTTTTCGGATTCCGCTAAATCGGATACCATAACCTGCTTTTCTCTATCAGGGACGCAACAGAACTGACCGAAGCACTTTACCAAATAATTTTATTAAAAATCTACGTAAATCGAGATTACAATTAGGATTATAATTAGAATAATAATCGTAAAATTAAAACAAATATATTAAATTTGAAAAAAATATATTTCAGAGAATTTTTACATTTTTTAAACAAAACTAGTCTTCTCTGCCATGTTACGTCTAATCTGTTAATATTCTACAGTATTGTTTTGTTTCACATACAATCAGAGAAACTCACACGGAAAATCAAAAATTGAAAAACGTTTTTATGTGCTACAGGCCCTTCAAGTGAAATATAAGCGTCAATATTTATAGGACCCCTTTTCTTAAGACCAATGAACCTTCATGTGCATTGCAATCTAAAATATGTTTATTTCTTCAAACAATTTTATCTTTTCGGGGCGCCTTTGCATGGCTTAGGTGGCGCCAACGAAGGGCGGGGGCAGCCAGGAAACCCCGGTTCCGCCCCCATGCCACTGCAATATTGTTCGTTTCCAAACCTATAAGTCGAAGTAAGATATTATAACCTTGTGTCTGACTGTAAACGTTGTACTTGGAGAAAAGTTTGGCTTAAACATCTTATCTTCAATACAGCGTACATAGGGGTTTAATTTATAATAACATAAAAACGTGTATTTTCGACAAAACCATACTTGTCATACGATTAAAGCCTTAATTTTGGTTCTTAGCAAATACTGCTAATTCACACTTATAGCGTATTCGGTTATCCTGCACTGGTGTACTAAAAGGCACTCCAACCCGCTCCTTCTTACTTCTACCTTCTCACTGACTTGCTTCGGTGCAGGTCGGAGTGCTCTTGGAGTACACCAGTGTCGGATAACCGAATTCACTATTAAGTTATCGTTGTTGACCTTTTCATTTTCCATTTTCTTTCTCTCAACTTACACGAACACGAAAAGAGTTGAAGGCTGTAGTCGCCATGACTGCATACGAGTGAAATAAGGCAGTCGATTCAAATGGATTTGAAAGAGAACATAACGCAAATGATTGGGGGGGGGGGGCTATGAATTACTAAATATAAAATTAAAAAGGAGACTCTTTATTAATAATATCGAAGAAGAACAATCGATTCACGCAAGAATTGAAAATAGAAAAAATAGATCTCACATGAGTGATCTTTTGGAACTCAATTTTTTTTTTAATAAAGTGATCTTTCTGAAAAGGTGAAAAACGAAAACTTAATAGCGAATTCGGTTACCCGACACTGGTGCACTCCAAGAGCACTCCGACCTGCACCGAAGCAAGTCAGAGTGAGAAGAAATAAGTAAGAAGGAGCGGGTCGGAGTGCCTTGCAGTACACCAGTGCAGGATAACCGAATACGATATAAGTCTTGTCTTTGCATCCTGGCAATTCTTTCAATTTCGAGGTTATGTATTTTTTTATTATGATTCAGAAAGTATTTAATTCCCGAATATTTATAATAATATAAACCAGAAAAAAGGTTAATTAGTAGTATTTGCTAAGAACCAAAATGAAGGCTTAAGCGTATGGCAAGTATGGTTTTGTCGAAATCACACGTTTTTAGGTTATTATAAATAAAACCCTAATGTAAGCTGTATTGAAGATAAGATGTTTAAGCCGAAATTTGCTCCAAGCACATCGTTTACAGTCAGACACAATGATAAAATATCTTACTCTGACTTATAGGGTTAAAGACGAACCCTTCGTTAGCGCCACCTAAGCCATGCAAAGACGCCCCAAAAAGATAAAATTGTTTTAACAAATAAATATATTCCAGATTGCAATCGAAAGAGTGGAAAGAATATCCAATAATATTGACGATTTACACTTACTTTCCTATAAGTAATACAGTTTCATTCAATTTCTTTGCACCCATATTATCCTTAAGGAATTCTGTATTAAATGTTCTGGATCCCTTTTAGGAAAATATTTTTACTATAAATAATAAATTATTCATATTCAAACAGTAAAAGTGAAAGGAACATTCTTGCAATGAGTTTAATTACTGGATTTTAAATTTAATTTTTTGCGATGCAATCAAAAATATATTTATTTCAAATGTATAGGACACGTAAATGCATTTTATGGACACCAGATGCTATATTGATTTCTTAAGTATATTAACTTTCGATGGCACCTATACGTACCTTTAGGGAGTTTCCAGATCAACTTATTTATGTAAAAAGTATGTCTCCATTTTAGCTTACAAATATGGAAGGGGGCAACTCATTTAATTTATTACAAAATGTCGACGAATAATTATTAGTTGACATTTTATCTAAAACAAGTCACTAGCTGACATTTCAAGAGTTCGAATCAAAGGATATATTTCTTTATTTTGGAAATTCTAAAATATTACTATATTTTGCTCTACTTTATTATATTAATTGTTATTTTATTATAATTTTAGTATTTGTTCATAATTTTTAATGTTCTTTTTATAAATTACTTATTTAGTCTCTATTGCTTTGATACGTTTATCTTTGTATAAGCAATGGATTATGATATGATGATTTGTGCACATGAAGATTTTGAATGCGAGAGGGCAGAGGGAGATTCTGTAATAAAATCGCCGATTGGAATCTATTACATTCTTAAAAAATAAGAAATATGAAAAGAAATTAATAATTGGTGGAACTCTTAGGCGAAAAAAATCTGCCCGCTGAGCGGGCAAATTCTTTTCACTCGCGAGTTTTAGCGCGTCTAGGGTGCGCGACTTTTGGTTCTTGCACTTCGCGCTCGAGAATGTATTTACATCACGCTGCATGCTCGATCTTTGTACGTCCCCACATTTGTGCACAGACTTTTTAAAATTAAAAGCCAAAACATCGAGAAAACTGTAATTTGGTGATTGCAAATTATCTTTTGTTAAAGCTCCTTTGGCTCCTTTTTTCAGTTATTGCACTGTAAAGTACAAATTCGATTTATCATGATTAATTTAATATTTTTGTTCCTTATTTTACTCTAAATTTTACTCTCAGCTACCCTGAAAAATGTATCGTTTCAATAAATTTATAGTATTACAATTCATTATATGCATTGGTATTGAAACAGACGTATTTTTACGTCAAAACGTGATTAACAAATTATAGTTGATATCTTCTTTTGAATCTTTTTTGAATGCACTATTCTTTTAATTCATCCTTAGAAACAGTTTTTCCTTTTCTCCGATGACCTTTTTTTAGTCATGGGGGTTACGTAGTCACTCCCAGCGTTGGGATCCGGCCGCGCTCCTGGGTACCCAGTACGCCACTGCAGATGAAGTGGACGTTAAGAGCCAAACGTCCGTTTTCCCAACACTTCTTTCAGCAACATTTTCTGCTACCAAATCGATTAAAAAAAATTTTAAACCATGATATCTAGTGTAAAATTTCCTGAACTTTCGAAATACATCATAAGAATTGCAATAAAATCTAACTGAAACAATTCTATTCGTTAATTCAAAAAAATATATTTTATCATATATATAAAATATTTATTCATTTGAATATTTCCGTCTCTAAAAAACAAAATTCTTGCATCCATGGATCCTAAGCTTCAAAATGTATAGGTTAGTTTTTCGAAATTCAATATGGCGATGTCCAATATGGTGGCAAAAAGCCAAATTTTTTTTTATTTCTGATTTTTCGTATTAGAGCAATATTTACAAATAAATTGCCATACATTCGTGTATATAGGGGTCTTTGGGGTCGCTTATGCGAATCCGAAAACAGATTTGACAAATTTAAGATGAATCCAATATAGGTGCCAAAATTTGCGTTATGTTCTCTTTCAAATCCATTTGAATCGGCTGCCTTCTTTCACTCCTATGCAGACCTAAGTTGAGCGAAAGAAAATGGAAAATCGAAAATGGAGTCGAATTTTGATTCGACTCTCGATCAGCACTATTTCAGAGGGATTTTATTTCAAAATCAAAGGAACAATAAAGATTTTGCGAAATCCTACTACATTAATGGGGATTTTTTTGTTTTTCGATTTTTAAGTACCAATTTATTATTTTGAGATTGTTTATCTCTAATTAAGTTTCAGTGCGGCCGATAACACTAAAAAAAGTCAACGATTATCTACTGCTGGTTATCTACCGTTGAAAAATGGAATGACAAATAAAAATGCCTGAAATATTTACGAATAATAAAAATAAACGCTTTTTTCAATCAATATTGTTCATTAAACTTCAAATTTGTATTGTAATGTAAAAAAATGCCACAGAAAAATGTAATTTATATGAAACGCACGAATAAAGAAAACGTCAAATTTTGTTATTTATGTCAAAAATGAATTTTTTCTCTCGCAAAATACTTTATGATAATTTTTCAATAGAAATTCAACAGACGAGGGAGTTCATTGCCAGAACGTGCTACCAAAATTACCAATCAACATTCTCGGCCAATTTTTTTATTAATTAAAATTATCTACTGAATGGTAGTCCTCCTGCGTACTGTGTATTGTTTTTCTATGAAATTATACAGACACGACCATGAATACTGTAAACCCATTCTGATAAAAAGCCTTAATGCACCAGCGGTACGTATAAGCACAGCAGCCGTTTGAAATTTCTTCTTGTGTATTCAAAAAATTAGAAGGAAAATGCTATTTGTCGAGAAAAATGAGTATTATATATGTATACATGAAATTATGTCCGTATGTTTATACTCGACCTTGTTATAAACGTACATATACGTACGGACTGTCCGGAGGTTTAGAATCGTACTTTTTTTTATCGAAATTTTTTGTGTTAGGAAAAAATGATGCCCTATTTCTCATTTTCTACTTTTTAAAAACTTTTCACTTTTTGCAAAATGTTCAAAGCATTTTGAAAGGGAGTTCAACTTCTGAATAGTATAACAAAGAAAAATATCCTGATTAGTTAAAAAAATAAATTTCAAAAAACTTTTTGTACCACTTGGACTAGTTTGCAAACATTTGTTTCAAGGCAATAGTTACATTTTTAACTATTTCAATTTCTTAAGTTTAACTTGTAAATTGTTTAATCAAGTATAAAAGTTTTAATTTTGAATTAGACGTGTGCAAAAAAATTCGATCTGATTTCGAAACGACATTGTACATACTTCGAATGTCCAAAAACCGAATTCGATCCATGCCACGTTCAGATCAAATTTTTTGATTCAATCGGCCCGCCACTCGAATGTCGAAACCCGAACTGCGACGAGTGCTGTCGTGCATTCGAATTATTCGATTCGATCAGCCCGCCGCTCGAATATCGAAAACCGAACTGTGATGAGTGCTGTCGTCGATTCGAATTTTTTCAATTCAATCGTCCCGTCGCTCGAATGTTGAAAACCGAACTTCGATGCGCGCTGCCGTCGGTTCGAATTTTTCGATTTGATCGATCCGTGCTACGGTCAGATCGGTTTTTTCGATTCGATCGGCCCGTCGACTGAAAGTCGAAAATCCAATGTGTGACTGACAAAAGGCATTTTAAGTTTCTAATTCATAATTATAATTCTAAAAATCTAAACCGCTGCATATAGAATGCAGATTGAGGATCCAGAGAGACATGAAGTCAATACTGTGTCAATCTGCTGATTAATATTTCGCAACCTATATATAGTCCAACAATAAACAAACATGTTATTATTTTTTATTAATAATTAAAAAGTTGTTATGTGATTACATCGTGAATATTAATAATAATTCCTTAGATATTATTCATGTTGAAATCTGTAGAATGTTTTTTACAGGCTTTACAGGTTTAGAATATTTATTTTTTTTATTTAATAATCTCAAGAATTATAAAGGGGAGGATCGCTACTGAAGGTAAGCCTAATATTGTGTTATTACTTTTTAGACTAGATTTATTTTAATTTTTTTCATCAAATAACAGGTTTGAAAACATTTGTGTTCAAAATTTCTGGCATTTGGATTATTATTTTGGGAATGATAAATTACAGTTCATATAAAATATATGTACCATAAATTTTCAATAAGTTGTATATTATTGAATTAAAATTCGCATCAACTATATAATATAATATTTTGTACAATATTATAAAAAGAAAAGTGGAACCGATTTTAACTAATTTTTACCTCTTAACTAAATGTTTATTGCAGATGTCATTTTGCTTTTGATTGCAGTTGTTTGGCATCCTACAAACAATTTCGGACCAAATTTACAATAATTTCTCATCATAAATTAAAATATTTTTTTTATTTTTTAACATAATTTAAATATTAAATATTCTAACAATATTGTTTTCAATTAGTCCTTACAAAGTCGAACTTGTTAGTATTGAACGTTACCATTCCAGGTAATTTAAACTCAGGTCGAAATTCAAACGTTCAAACTGTTAAAGCTGAAGATTTCTTCACGTCAAGTATTAAAAAGTAAAGGATAAAAAGCAGCCAAAACAGCTAAAATTTTGCCATCTAGAAACTCTTTATTCAATCGTTTAATAATGAACATGTTTTAAAACGGAAGTCTCCTAATTTCAATAGGTTTTATTTTAAGAGTTTTAAAATAAACATTATCTTAAAATAAAACATTCAAAATGGTAAAATATTACATTCACAAAATTGTGAATGTACCAAGTTAAATGGTAAGGTCTAATAATGGCTCCTAGCTTTTATTATTTATTAACAACCCAAATTAAAATATTTAAAAATATACAATCTTATGTCGCCACATTTATCTTTGGGAAACATTTTCTTCAATTTTCAGCTGCTTGAAACTGGATATTTAAATTCCGTTAAAAATTTTTTAACTGCATTTTTTACAGCCGGAATTCAAAGGAAAGCTTTGGAAATTATATTTTTTGGTTATAAAATAAAAATCTTATAATTTCGTGGAGAATTAAATTATTTTGTGTACAATTTATAATTTTTTGTTGAAATTTCGACGTTTTTCTTAGTTTAAAATTCAACTGTTTTCGTAGAAAATTGAACTAGTCTGTTAGAAATGAATTTCTTTGTTACAAATGCATAATTTTCTAGTTGAAAAGTCAACTGTTTTGTAGAAAATTCTTCTTTTTAGCTTGAAATTTCAACAGATCAATTGAAATTAAACCGCTGGGGATCAAAAGGGGATACGCCCGAAACGTCATCGTTTTAGTGGGCCCCTGGGACATATTTTCTTCAGGTTTAATTTTAATTTTTTAATAAAATATCCTAATAGAAAATGTTATTACGCATATTTATAGTCCTATAAACAAATGTAATAACTTTATTAGTTTTCGAAATAATGAAGAAAATGTTAATTTTTTCTGCAATCGCAAAATACGAATATTTTGTATTCAATTCGCCATAAGTTCTACAATAATAGGAATTTTGTAATAAACATTTCAGAAAATATGCATCATCATATAACGAAACTAACGGTATTTATAGGATTTCAAAGAATAAAAGATATTAAAAGTTTCAAACGCTTTGGGAGTCGAATGAATTTTCAGAAAATTAAAATGAACGGTCACCTGAACTTTTATTAGGATTAAAAGAAGTTTTTTTGGAAAATATCAGAAAATTATGTTTTATAGTTTTAAAGTTACAATTGATTTAAGATCTCAGCGTTGTCCCGTACGCGTTTTTGTAGCCGGCTTGACCTTCCAATCGTCCGCTGTTATATTACAGACGTTGATATTGCAGGACAAGTCAGCACACGTACGGGACAGCGCTGAAATATTAAATCAATTGTGATTTTAAGACTATAAAACATAATTGCCTGATATTTTACAAAAAACTATCTTCGATCCTAACAAAAGTTTAAGTGACCGTGAATTTTAATTTTCTGAAAATTCGTTCGACTCCCAAATTGAAAGAAAATATGTGAAAAAGTGAATCACTGATTCAATTTAAGGCACATCCAATAGGGAATTCTTCGACGCACGGGCAATTTGAATCGAAAAACATATTCGAAGGTACTTGATGTCGGTTTTTCGACCTTCGATCAACGGGTCGATCGAATAGAACAAACCGATCCGACTGCAGCATTGATCGAATTTCGAATTTTCGACATTGTATGAATGGGTCGACCCAATAGAATAATTCGAACCGACGATAGCGTGCATCAAATTTCGGTTTTCGACACTCAAGCGAGGGTTTGATCGAATCGGAAAATTCAAACCGACGATAAGCGCGCGTCGAAGTTCGGGTTTTAACATTCAAGCGACGGGCCGATTGAATCGAAAAGTTTGAACCGATCGTGGCACGAATCAAATGTCGGTTTTTCAACATTCTATCGGTGGGTCGATCGAATCAAAGAAGCCGATCCGAAAATAAACGCACGTCGAATCGAAAATACTATATTTTACCCAACAAAATGCACACATCTATTTTGAATCATTTAATTTCAAAATTTTGTCAGATAAAACTTCCATTTAACGATAGGATGCCAAAGCATGCGATTTATTAGTTGATACTTAACCAAAAATATAAATCATAAAAAGCTAAATGAGAAGTTAGCGTTACAAAAGTTTTAGCTCGCGGAATTGAGCAAGATGGCGCTAGAAGTTGGCCAAAACTAAAAGATGCTCGCTCGCTCCATCAAATCATGAAAGTTCTATCTCGGGCGAGCAAAACATGAAGGTGCCACTTCTCGCATGCATAAGAATCTTATAACCTAAACGCGAGGAGTGGCACCTTCATGTTTTGCTCGCCCGTGATAGAACTTTCGTGATTTGATGGAGCGAGAGCAAGCACCTTTTAATTTTGGCCAACTTCTGGCTTGATCATGTTTAATTCCGCGAGCCAGACTTCCTAGCGCTAACTTCTTGGTTAGGTTTTTATTCTTTATATTTTTGGTTAAGTACCGTCAAGTCGTGTCGCGTGCGTTGGCATTCTACCGTTTGAATGCCTCTATATATATTTTTACAAGCAGTCTGCACATCATGTTAATATATTTACGCTCAATTCTTTCACGTGATATCGATTTATTTTAAGTTGTACCCTACTATAGGTTTCAAAAATGTTAACCTTTCTACATAAATTTGAATAAATCAGTGAAAAAAATCGCTGAAGAACGTAACAAACTTAATTGGAAAGACAATTTTATTTCGAATAAATTCTCTATTCATGACACCGCAATACATTAATTATCAATAAAGTTACAGTTTGGCGAAGGTATAAAAACACAGACAACCGTGTCAATTTCACGACAGTGAACTTCGGCTTATTATATTTTGTTGAAAAATCATTAGAAATGAGGCGAAAAGAATCAGGCGAATTCCTTGACATTTTCTATAAATATAGGTTTCATAAAAATCTAAAACATTTAATAATTGTAGCTTACAGAAAAAATTATAGAGGTGGACCTTATCTCGGCTCCAATTGTGATAGAAAGCTCAGCCAAATCTTGATATAAGTAAAAAAATTGAAGTAATACAATGAAATACGAAATAGAGTTTCAAAATGATTAAATTATTGGCTATTAGGAATCATTTTTTCGACGTTTTTTTATGTCGCTTGGGGGTGGCGAGTGTAACTGATCCCGGCAATATACCCAACCATAACTGTCCACTCCAGGGATCGCATTCAGTCCCAATTGAGTAACTCTTCCAGACTGACACTCATACTGATGACTCCTTTTATGCTTGCAAGAAAAAAAAATATAGAAAAACTAATTGCTAATAGACAATTCTTGAATAATTTTGAAATTTTATGTCGTATCTCTTTGTATTATTTGAATTTTTTTATTTGTCTCAAGCTTTTGTCTGATCTTTCTATCACAATTTGGAGCTGAGATAAGGTTTTCTTCTATAATTAAGTTTTTAACCTACTTTTATTTAAATTTTATAATTTTAATGACACCTACATTCACAGAAAATGTCAAGGAATTCGCCTGATTTTTTTCGCCTCGCTTATACTGATTTTTCAACAAAATATAAGAAGACAAATTTCACTATCGTGAAATTGACTCTGTTGACCCTGTTCTTAAACTTTTGCCAAAATTTAACACATATTATAAATATATTTAATGCGTACAATCCCAACTCTAAGCATGAAGTGATCTTTACTTTTCTTCCATCGACATAATTGTACAAAAGCTTATAGTTAATTTGTGAGTGGGGAGTAATAAATAATAAAATGAAGGACGATCGGTTGCACTATGTTAGCCGATGGCACTCTCTAAGAAAGTAAGCTAACTTAAGATGAGATATCGCGATATTACATTAAAATAATCATAATATTTTGTAAATTTAATAGAAATTTAAATAATTTATGAAGAGATTTTGTACAAAATAAAAGGCGCTAACAGTTGAAAAAGAGTATTTGCTTAAGAATGCTAACGACTGAGTGCATTGCTCTATGCAAGAAGTCTTATTTCATTGGTTCAATTTTCTAAATGAAAAGAAAATACACCAAACAGCAGAAAATCAATTGTATCTTAATGAAGCTACAAGTTGTTTAAATTGAATTTCTAGATTTTACGAAATGTATTATCGCGTGCGTTGGAAGGTCAATTTACCAGCGTTCGTGTCCAAGAAAATTTTACGCTCGTAATTGTTGACTTCAAAATATCTTGTGCTCGTTTCTTGGGTAAGAAACATCTCGTCCAAGGATTGGTATGCACAATTGCAATCATTCGCACGGCAATTTTAACGAATGCGAGGAATGCAAGGAAGAAGCGCCGGAAGTGTCGGAATGTTCCTCCAGAATTTTAAGTTGGATCTTTCACTTCAGGTCATTAAATAAGTTGCGGTAAAGGAGACCAAAATCAGGTATTAACAAGCTCAATAATACCGGTACAGGATCGAGAAACTAAGCAGTAACACATTTCTGTAATGACTTACAGTAATTAAAAACTGCCGGGCTGCTTTACAGTCCCTACTACCACAAAATATGTATAGTACTCAATAAGGTTGATTCGCGATTTTAGATAAAATAATTATTTAATACACAATTTTAATCTAAACCAAAGGTGCGCTATAATTTTTTCATGCTGAGCCGTTCAACAAAAAAAAACTGATTAACAATTGAAGGCGGTAAAACACTTATTCAAGTTGATGTCACGTGGATGTCACGGAACTCATAGGTTCTCATAATTATCTATCAATGGAACGATAAGATGTGTCTTTGATAAAAATTAAAGAAACTCATGATAAAGAGGTTAGGCCATGGTCTGATGTCAATTCTGACTATTTAGATTTGACAGCTTTATTTCTTAAGGTTTATGTGACAAAAAAGTTCTCCTGTTATAATATATGGATTAAGAGTCATCAGTATGTTAAGGGAAAACGATTAGTACAATTATTAACACATTTTAAAATCGTACAAATTCACGAATTGTTCAGTAAACATGACTGCATTTAAGTAATTTTTCAATGAATTCTTTATACAAAAGTTTATATTTTAAATGCTTTTATAATGTTTTTAAGCAATATTTTGCGACTTCTAGTTTCGATGTGCACATAAACAAAACAAAACATTGGCAAAGAAATAGATATTTGAGAATCACTGACACATACGCTGAGATTCGTGGAAAATCCAACCCCTTTGACGTCAAAGGCGCCCTTCAATCGACATCGTGATAGAAAATTCATTTTTTAACATTAAACTAAAAATAGTAAACAATATACAAAAAAAATTTTATGAGCGTTTTTAAAATTAGAATTTTATATACTATAAGATCTATTTATTGGAAAAATGATATCTGATTGTGAAAACAACCCTATTGTAATACCTACAATATATTATTATTTGAACATAGTGATACACAATTCAATTACTCTGAAATTATTTTCTGTTACACTTCTCAAAACAATAGCTCCCAGACGGCTGAGCCATTCACTCGCGGCGAACTCCTAGTCAGTACCAAACCAGTCACGACCCCGTTAAGGTGAGGTTCCGACTATCGAATACTTACCGAATTACCTGTTGTGTGTCGAGGAAATAAATGGTTGGTGGATGAAGCCCGAATAATAAACCACGACTTATCCTTCTGAAACTCCGACTTACTAATTTTTCGCAATCCTAACCTCGACTTAGTGATAACCTCTTTTCGTTTAAAAAAATACTTCGACTTATTTAAGTTTGCCCAGAGTGACACCCAAAAGGAACTTGAAACTTGATCTCCTTCTGCTTTTCAAGCTTCTGCAAGTTTGCTATTCTCCTCTCTCTCGGTCCTGTCTAGAGGATCTGGGAATTTCCCCTTCTTTTCATTTATTACGCTCGGTCCTCTATCAACAGGATCGGGGATTTTCCTCCTACGTCTCGGCCCTCTGTCTAGAGCTTCTGGAATTCTTTCTCTCTTTTTATTACCCTTTTTTCTTTAATTCTTCTCGCTCTTTTTACTACTTCTCTTTGCCTCGATCTTATGTCTTTTACTACTTTCCTCTTCTAATTTCTCGGTCCTCTATAGAAAGGATCTGGGATATTTCTTTTCATTTATTACTCTCGATCCTGTGTCAAGAGGATCGGAGATTTTCCTCCTACGTCTCGGTTCTCTGTTTACAGTATCTAGGAATGCCATCTTTATTTGTTGGTTTTGTGTTTTTGACTTCTTCCTACTCTTTTTATTACCTCTTGTTCATTCTACCATATCTTATGTCTCGTATTACTTTCCTCTTCTTCTCATTTCTCGATCCTCTGTAGAGAGGATCTGGGATCCTTTGTGTTTTAATTTATTACTCTCGGTCCTCTGTCAAGAGGATCGGGGACTTTCATCCTACGTTGCGGTCCTTTGTTAAGAGGGTCTGGGAATTTTGTCTTCGTAGTTCTCGGTCTTCTGTAGAGAGGATCTGGGAGCCTATTTTTTTTTTAATACTCTCTTGGTACTCGACCAAGAGGATCTGGTATCCCACTCCAGTCATCATGATGGACCAAGTGACCACCACCAGAAAATGTATTTTGCCTCTAGATGGACCAGCCCCAAGTAAATCGGCCGAGCCAACACAAACGCTGAACAGATATAGTCGGACCCTTACTGACCAGCAGGCAAACATGGGTGCCTATTTTCCCTTGTCGCCCAAAAAGAAGAAGAGGAACCGTGGAGATCACCGGAACCTAGTCGAGGGGCTCACAGCCAACCACCCTCCGCCTAGAGAGCTTGCCCGGAAACCCCGACCAAGCCGTCCCTCAGGAAGAGGTTTTTGAGAGCTCAACTTTTCCAAAAGTCTTGATCAGGCCCTACCAGATCTAAAAGGTTCTCCTTCGCCCTCCGATCTATGCACCTTGGACACCGAGGAGCTTATTCTCCTAGATGAAGTGTTGCGGGATCTAGGCATCGATCTTCCGCCCGAGAAAACGTCCCCGTCATCTTCTGAATTGCAGAGCCCATCTGCGGGGACTGCAGATATTCATCCCGTAGGGGATGAGGACCCACTCGATCTAAGGACTTCACCAATCGAGCTTTCTCTAACTAAACCCATCGAGCTGTCAACACCCATTCGCCCACGAACGCAGGAAAACCCAAGAAGCGCGTAAATGAGCTCTGGATGGGCCTTACCTTCCTTGACGAGGATTTCAGCGAGAAGAAGAGGCCGAAGACTCGCCTTCCCTCACGAAGTGCGCCTAAGAATTCAACAAGTTCGATCACCAGGAAAATCACCTCGCAAACAGCAGGCTCTCGCCCAGGTGTACGACCGACATCCCCTACATGCGTTTGTTACAAGGAAGGCTCCCGAACGAGACTTTGTTCATCCAAGAACCTACCGGACGCCCAAAAGGCTGAAGTCTGTGATCATCCGGCCCCATCCGGTCACCGTGTGTCGAAATCTTTTCTGACATCAATCCGAATTTATCATTAACTCCATCTATTCTACGACCCGACTGATCTTTCGTAATTTATGATCCTATAAATAACTCTCCAGTTAATATTGACTAAAATTACCATTAATTAGGCTCCAGAAGCAAAAAGTAGATATAAAATTATTTTTCTGCAGTGGTGCGGCTCCTGGACACTTAAAAAAAAGTTCAAAAAAGTTATAGCTTTTTTTTTAGTTTTTGAATTATTAACAAAAAACTTTCTTTTTATCTGATTAAAATATTTCGCCTTTTTTCCTTAAAATTTAATCATTTTTTTCCGAAGTGTTGCACAATTCGTACACAAACAAATTTGATCGTTTTGGGAGTCGATCAAATTTTGAGTAAACAAAAAATGTCATTGAGAAAATTGGTCAGGAAGGTTCAAAGAAGTTTTTTGCAACACTGTACGGGAAGTTCGCAGTTTATGCACCAGAAAATAAGCACATAATGATCGATTCTTGATGAAGTTCGAGATCCGCTGCCTGATTGGTCGAGAGTTTCACTAGAGTTCTTGTGACCAATCAGGAGTCACCGTACTCAACGAATAGCAACTACCATCATATTGTCAGCTATTGAGTTGAGCCTTTAGGTTAGTTCGCTTGGTACGCATTATTGTCATGCTTCTGAAGAAAAGTAAAAACAACGTTCGAGAATGATCCCGATAGTGACTCCGAAGATTCGGAATTTGTACCTGCAGACATTCTACTGGAGGCTGAAGATTCCAGTTTGAACAGCTGCCTCTTGTGCTTTAAACATAATATACAAAAATTAGTCATATTTTAAAAAGCACATAATGCAGTGTTCTACAGCATATCTTGCTGCCTCCCAATATTTTCATTGTCATGAACTTTCCTTTCCAGGGAATGCAAAAAATTATATATGATACGTGTGCGGATTGGTGATTCCTACTCGTGTGACAACTTTCCGCACTGGTGTCATGATGCACCATTCTGGACATTTTTTTGCTCAATTGAAATAGTTTAGTGAACTCTGCCTTAGAGTACATAAAAGACTTTAATGCAATAAAACATGGAAAATCATGGTGTGTAATAATTCTGTTGCTTTCCTTCTGATAAAAATATTCAAACGTTGCCACTTATAGAGACAGAGCTTCACAAAAGTCTGAAAAATAAAGAATCTGTAGTCGTTTCCTTTCTCATATTCCGCGCAGCCCTTGTTTCACCTCTATTTGTAAATATACCTGTATACACTTTCTGATTTTTTTTAAAACAAAAATAAACGTTTAAATATCACATATTTTCTTTTTTTAGTTATACCTGAATACGTGTTATAAAAGCTGTAAAAAATTTTGTGACATAAATGCATTTACGGTTTTTACTTGAAAAAAATTAGAGATAATTTTGTAGAAAAAATTTACTAATGTCTTTAAGTGATAATCATAAGATGTAACACAAAGTTTAGAAAATTTAAATTAGATTAAAATCCAAATTAAAAATCCTGTTTAATGTCCAATAATCAAATTGATGCAAACTCTTGTTAAAAAAA
>NC_046665.1:27267216-27279809 GCF_010883055.1 Belonocnema kinseyi | reverse complement strand
AAAAAACAACAAGAATCCAACATTTCGTCGTTAGATTCTTGTTTTTTAACAGTAATTTGCATCATAAGCTTTAACTCAAAAAAGTTTGGTTAAATTAATCAATAAATTTACCTACATTTATTTTTTGAGGTCAACCTTACAAATCTTGTATTTCATATGTTTATTAAAACAATTAATATTGTGACGTTGCAAAATTCTTGCAACTCACAAATTTTAATTGATAAATTTTTGTTTGACATTTAGAAATTTTCGTTTGTAAATTTACAGATTTTTTGTGAATTTAGAGATTTTACTTTAGAGGTCAGAAATCGCGGCTGTGATACGGAAACTCCATGACTTCTGTTGACTTCAAGACTCAAATGGGATGCCACTCAAGACTCATAAAACGACCAGATTCTATCTACACACCTTTCAAGCCGTTTGAATTCTCCCGTTTTTTCATCTACTATCGTCTGTCAGACTCAAAAGAGCTGCTTCCTCATCTACAAGAGCCATGTTAGGATGCCGGCCAGTCTAAACGTAACGATGTAAGTGACTGAAAATCTGGAAGGACTTATCTACCTGGCGTAGATAATATATATAATGCCGTTTGCACGTCGGATGATACCAATTGGTACCGAACCAAATCCTGCTCTGATCAGCCATGGTAATTTCGGGCTCCAGGAGGTACCGAGCTCCCCTTATTCATAAGGCCCTGGAATGTAGATCCAGCACCCCGTCTCCGCAGCGGCCTCAACACTAATAGGAACGCCGGAAAGAAGGAGGAGAAGGAATGCCAAGACCGAGTCCCGGACATGTGGTTACAAATATTAAAATTTTAGACTCTGATTATTTTTCTATAAATGTTGTAACGCGTGGTCGAGGCGGAGATTCCTTAAATGCGCTTCTTATATAAAGAACTGTGCATATTCTAATTACGTGAAATGATATTTATTATTTTATTTATCAGATGTTTTTCCCCTTGTAAATTTTTGTGTGAACATAATTGAACTGTACCCCAGTCGAGTGTTGCCCCATTTACTATAATACTATCACCTTATTGAAATATCTCCCCAATGGTAAATTTTATGTGAATAATTATTGCACAGTGCCCTAGTCAAGTGTTGCCCCAAAAATATTCTATCTCTACAATTTAACCCCTGCCATGTGCCGCTTTTTGGACAATTTAGCGGAGTCCGAGTGGAGTTTTTATTCCGGAATCCCAATTTAACATGGAGTGAGTTCCTTTTTGTGAGTTAACCTAAAAATGGAATTTTAAAGAACTGTGCCCCAGTCGAGATTCATTCTCATTTTTATTACAACCTCAAAAACTAATATCCAACTTTTTGTGCATGAAATGCATATATTACCATAGACACAAAATAAAATGTTTCAGGAGTGGCCACTTCCTTTAACTTTTTTTTTTTAATTTGTTTGGCGAAACACGTCAACTTTATTTTTGTCTCAAGTGCAAAATATATTTTTTTCTTCAAATTTTGGTCTGTGAATTTAAACATTTTTAGCACAACTTTAAATGTATGTAGGGGTGGCATACCCCCTTCATTTTTTATTTCTTGAGAAAATTACTTTATTCATCTTTCCTCACGAGGAAACTTTTCCAGTAGGTTTGATAGAAATCAATATGGTTTTTATACACAAAACTATACAATCGACAATTGAGACTCCTATATTTGAGGGGCTGTTTCATTCCCTTAAAGTGTTTTTCCGCAGGTAAAAAAAATACGTATCGCTCAGTTTTTGGAGTACTGCAACATATGTCAGAGAGAATCAAATCGGCGAGGGACACCTGGAGTACTTTCCTTGTTAGAACAAGTCCTGATTTTTCGTATTTTAAATAAAAATGATCTGTATATGCCCGGCCTCTGCGACGGGGTAACAACTTTTTTTATAAAAAAAAACATGCGGCATTTAATTTACGATGTTAATATGTGTTTTAAAAATTCAAATTGGAAACTTTATTCTCAAGTGCGCAGGGGCCCCCACTCTAGAAAAATAATTCCATATCTCTTTTTTGCATCCAGATACTCAATTAATTAGCAGTGACAAAATAATATAAAATAATTAATGCAGCTTTTTGGGACGGGAACTTTCCATAAGCAAACAAAATTAAAAAAACACAAACAAAAATAAAAAAAAAACCCCGCGCCAAGAATTGTAATGGTAAACAGTTAGAAAGGTGACTGGCCAGACAACCAATAATAAGAAGGCAGATAAAGGAAATAATTAGTAGCAAACTTAAAATTGATCTAAACACTACCTGATAGGCTGTTAATAAACCTGTTAATGTATGATATCCATTGAACAATGGGTAAACAATTTATATGGTATACAAAAATGGCGGCGATTATCAGCGTTTCGAGTTTCTACTTAAAACGGCTCATTTTAGTACAATTGAAGTTCTGTAGAAAAATGTGCAGAATTCTTTGCTCCATAAAAAGTATATTCTCTTTTTTTGCATAAACACAATAGTTTGCTTAGAAAATTGGAAAAACTATTCATTTCTTGTGGTTTACGATTATACACTGGTCACCTATTATTATTAAAAAAGAAGTCCCAAATACAGATTTGATCATGATTCAGGACTATCTCTCACGCTGTATAAGCGGAATTGGAATGCATCTATTGTTTTATTAAATATTGCTAAAAAATCGTCCCATGTTTCGGATTACTTTTGTCATAGTAAATGGTTTAGATTTTTGTTCATACTTCGTAACCAATTTCTTTCATATTTGTGACCAATAATTTGAAATAGGAAAATTTGGAGGGCAGCCGTAGATACTAAAACTGTTTTTATGACAAGAGGCAAAAAAAGTAACCGCTTGTAATGTGATCGCCTCTCCCCAGCCAGAGAAAGGATAGAATCCCTTCTCCATAGTGCAGTGTAGTACAGCAGTGCACTGCCTATGATACTTTTTTATTTCTACGGTTTTGTTTCGTTTCGAAACACTTTATTGATAAACGAAATGTACATTTTTATTTGGTATATTTTGTCTATTCTGTCTGCGGGCTTTGTTTTTTTGTAACAAAATTCAAATTAAAACAGTTAATTATATAGATACATACTATAAAAGCATTAAAAACATGGTTCAGATGCATCTAACTTGTAAATAAATTCCTTTAGGTAATCTAATTTTTGCACTTATTTACAAAAAGTAAATCTTAAAGATTCCGATATTCGTGGATATCGTATATTTAGGTAATTTTAAACTCTTCTAATTGAGACCGCAAAATTAATTCCAGTATATTTTCGATGGGCTTTTTGAAGACCTTTGCACTGATTAGAAACATTTCCAAGAAAAATTAATATTTGACCTTCAAAACATTGTATTTTATCTTTCATTAACCTTCAGATTGAAAAGAAAAATTTCATTTTTCATCGGTGTGAATAAGTTTAGAACATCGGCGCTCGTGCACAAGCGTCTTTACATATACCGGAGCATTTATAGCTTACTTTTTTCAATGAAACATTGCATTTGACTTCTTAATTTAAACGTTATTAAAGAAAAAAAACCCAAGCTTTCTTTCTAGCCTTAACAAATTAAAACGAAGGTCCTTCTATAAAACAAGTTGAATTGAATCTATTTTTTCTTTTCTTAAAAAATGCTTTAATAATTGTAAAAGGCATCAAAAAACCTACTGCAAATATAACGAACAAAATAGTTATTTGTGACACCCGGCCCCTAAGTAGCACCTTTTCGGTGGAGTGTAAAAGTTGCAGTACGAGGGACAGTACCACTTAGGGGCCGAATGTCACAAATTGTGCTAGTTTTTATCGCACAAGTTAGCTCAACCTCAGTACATTTAAGTAAAAAAATTTTGGGAAACTGCACTCATCTTACAATATAGAACAGATACAAATGTCCATCAGTGTCAGTTACTTTATAGAACGCTGTACACTAAGTAAAAGTTTTACGGCCGAGGCTAAGAAGTGGTATATTAGATTTTTTACATTCTCATTCATGAGAGTGTAACGTCATTGTCCAAGTTTTCGATCTCTGGTTTTTAACGAATCTTTACGTTTCGGCCCTCAAATCATAAAATTTTGTCGGTGTCTGTTTCGCTGTATATTTGTCTGTATGTATTGTTACCTGATTGTTGTAGCCACGCTAATTTTTGAATGATTTTTTTAATAGGCTAAGAAATTTTAATCAAAATTTCTACTAGAAATAAAATAATGTACGTCGAAACTATTCTCATGAAATTGATTAATTAGACAAAAGCTCAAAAAGTTGGATCATTTTCAAAAATTCACAATTTTTGTTTTAAAGATATCTGTAAGTTTAAGCATTATTTTTAGTAGGTTTTAACAAGATTTTTAATTATTTGATGAAATTTATCAACTTCACACAAAATATCGACCGCGAAACGCAAATTTCGTAATGAGAATGTAATCGTCAAAGCCGTAAGGGCTTTGAGAACCTTCTTTATAAAAAAAATGGAAAATAATTTCAGTTCCAACTTATGGCTGTGATTCTTCAGATGTTTAAATCACAGTTTTTTATTTAAGTTATAATATTTATGATATTTGAAAAAATGTAGTTAAAGTGTACGTATTAAACGTAGGATAACAAGCACGAGAGCATGCCCTCACGCCGTAAGCACGCTCAAACTTGGCGCAAATATTTCAAATTGTCTCGGTTACAATACGTTAAAAATGGACCGTTCTCAGTCTAAATCGTAAGCAATAAATAGGTTTCATCTCTGGTCTCATAATGCCTCTTGTAAGATTGTAGAAGACATGAGATAACTATTTGCTACTATTGTACACAGATCAGGCACCATATGTACAGAAGTGACATGGGTTCAAGGGACCTCGCAGACAGTAAAATATTTCCAATAAAAGAGATAAACATCATTAGTTCATAGGCTTGCACTCAAAATTTTTCATTATCCAAGAATTCAGATATCGTTGTCTAAAATGCCTTTATACCACTCTAAATTATATTTAGAACGTTATAAAAATTTGCACGCGCATTGTCGAAATATGAAATAATTTGTGTACGAAGTATAAACTTTACGCATGAAAGTTACGATAAGAAAAAGACTGTTGAAGTTAGTATATACTCCGCTTACTCATACCTCACTCATGCTCACATCAGTACTTAGAACTTATTTTCTGAAAAAATGTAGCTCACAGTTTTCTTCATAACCTTAATTGTACTAAAATAAGCCGTTATCGAAATAAACTCAAAAAACATACAATGACCGCCATTTTTAAATTAAATTGTCTAGTGATTGTTTAGTCGATTAAGATTTTTTATTTAGTCATTAACAGCTTATGGATAAGGGTTTTCGCTAATATTCAGCCTTTTACAATTTTTTCCCTTTATAAAAGTGTTCTTTGCAGTAACAGTTTCTCTGTACCTGGAAGTAATTCTATGTGTATCTTTCTTTAGCAGAATGTTGAAGTTGTGCAATCTGGATAATGTACCTGCTGTCGAGTTTCTATTTAATTTGGTATAGTTTTCCCTACGAATATTTTCCGCTGTTTGATATTTTTTTTCCAATGTCAGTTATATCGTAAACATATAATTTCGCTTTGTACGACTTCTGTTCGATTTTCCTTTTATAAACGGGAAAAACAAAACGGAACTTTGCTTATTTTTCTATGAAAGTTACCACTGAACCTTGCGTAACATACCTGCTGCCTTTTTAGCCGCGTACAGGTTCGCCTCCTCCTGCGCCTTACCTATATTCTTTTTGTATCGGATCCGCTTATTTCCGAACCAATTGGATACCTAAAACGTTATTGAAGGATGAAGAAAATTTTGAATTTTAATATAAATAGCTAGTTTCAATATTTTTATTAATGATATGATAAACAATTAAAAGAATGCAAAATAGTCGCTAATAATAATAATAATAATAACAAAGCCTGATATTGTCCTCCAAGATCTAAAGACCAAGATAATTTAAGAAGAAAAATAGGCGAGATATCACTCTTCTTTTCGAGCTGAGCAGGCTGTACCAAGGCTACAAAGTCTATCTTGTGGTTCTCATAATCGGTTGCCTTGGAGGTATAAAAGCTTCATTTCTTAGCCAACTCAACAAAATCCCGGCTTTCCAGCATCAGGCACAGACGATCGCAAGTCAGATGCAAAAGGCTGTTCTTCTGAGATCATTGCATCTGATCCGACAACACTGTTTCTTCTAACATTGTACAAAGGTTGGTAACTCTAAAAAAGTATCTAGAGGTGAAACCTTCACCTTCAACTGTGCTGCCTGCCGCGTAACATCATCTGCGGCTAGAGACCGCACTCTAAGGAACAGTGTTTTACGAATTATCTTGCATAAATTCCTCGTTCTTGCTTACCTTCTAGGGTAGAATGAGAACGAGTGGATGACGTACAAGTTCCAGTTGCGTCAGAATTGGTTGGTTTAAGGAATCATGATCGTAGCTTCTGAATCCTACAACTTCTCGAATAAAATTATTGGTATTGATGTTAGCTCTAAGAAAGCATCCAGAGGTGACTGATGTCACCTCCAATACTCGCGGCCGCTCATAATTATATAGCTACAACATCATAGCAGGAGGTTTCAAGCATCGTCTTAAATTAACTTATAACATCCTAATCTCATCAATAACATGACTTAATCCGTGGCTATGGTGTTTAACCGGGTTCACCCGAGTAAAGGTTTTGAATATAATAATAATAATAATTATTGTTTCTAAAGGCATTCTCGCGATAGTGTCGCGGTAGGATTTGAGCTTTCCTCTTATGACTTTTACGGCTATGTTGGCGGTAGCACTGCTACTGCCAGGGTTTCTCATGCCAGACAAGCAGATAATGAAAAGAAAAGGGACTAAGAACACCAAAAACCATAAATAATGAATGAGAGTATTTTAAAGATTTTGAAACGCATGCTGATTCGCGAGAATCGTCGGAACGCGACTGGAGCCGCCATTGGGGCCCACAACATGTGGGACGATGGTGATGTTAAGCTGCAAGATATTCAGGCAGATCTCACTAATCAAACATAGGCCTGCAAGCACATATGCGATAAACGGTAAGCAGAGGAACATCAACTGTGCCCGCTGATGCTTTGGCTAGTGTTCGCTATTTTCAGCCAATCACCACAACAGAAATACTGTGGGAGAGCATCAAGTGGGATACAACAATTAAAGAGGGATTAGTGCGTCTCTGTTACGAAAGTGCGAAGTTTGAAATGAAAATTGAAAAAGGATACAAGTTAATGACGAAATTAGATGCAAAGTATCTTCCAATAAAGAAACTAGCCATAAGAGATCTTATCGCTGACGCGAAGGACATCAGGTCTAATCTATATAACTCAGAAGAAAGATTAAAGGAGATTAAACAACACGTTGAATTGGCGTGGAAAAACGACGGCATTGAATATCAGTCAGAAGATGCCGCATCACAGGATCAAGCAGGGTAATTGATTATCTTTTTTAACCTGTTGAAGATTCAACACCACCATATCATCCAGAGATGAATAGCCTTATAAAACTAGACAAAGAAGCAGAGTTTAAGCAACCAAAACTATTGGTCGTGTGTTTTGAGGAAAACGAACAAAATCAATTTAGATGCTGCGTGGTTGCAACGAGAGAAGACAAGAGCTAGCAATAATCCTGAAAAGGAGCAGAAAAAAGTTCATAGCTTTAGATATTTCAGGGGTTTGACAAAAAAGCAAATCGGAAATACGCATAAGCTAGATGAAGAAGATTCAGATATCTCACTCTTTAGTAATTTTTGCCACAGACAACTGTTGGAACGTCTAGTAGAGGAGTGTCCACTAATTATTGCTGAAGAAGTTAGAAAGCTATCGCTAGAACTAAGAATTTTTCAGCTTCAGGGCCAGATAAAATCAACCATTTTTGGTGAAAGAAGTTCACTTCTACGCACATGGCATCCTCAAAGAGAAGCTATTAACATAATGATGTGGCAGGCATCATACATCAACAACTTGCCTTAAACTAGCAGTCTCAATAGAGTAGATCCCGCTGTATAGATACATTTCAATGTCCGTTTTAGAAAACGAAGATTAAATCTTATATTGGGCGGTTACTATCCACACGGATCATTTCATCCGAGCCAACCGATCTGACATCGTGATGCGAGGAAAAAAAGGTGATAGAGTCTGCATCATCGACATTGCTTGTCCACTTAATCGAAATTTGCAGGCAACCTATAAAACCAAGATCCATAAGTATAGCGATCTAAAGCATGACGTAAGACCATATGGAGGAATGTGAGGCATGGATCTATTCATCCTATTGTGATTTCAGCTACAGGCAATGTGCAAACAAGATGCACTAAACATCTTGAATATTTAGGAGTCAGTAGGGTACTAGCAGCAGCTCACCATCAGGAAGCAGGCGCCTAAAAGTCTATAGAGTGGCAGATGGTAGCTCTATGAAAGCATCCAGAGGTGACTATTATCAACTCCAACGCTCGCGGCCGCTTTTTAAGTATAACAGTAGTAAAATACTAACTCCAAATTACTCATCTTATCAGTCACTTGACTTAGTCCGTGGTTATGATGAAAAACCGGGTTCACCGGGAAAAAAATTTGACAAAAATATAATAAGAAATTTTTGAATTTCTTTTTGGCCTTTTACCTGACTGACAGTAATTCCACACTTTCGCGCAAGTTCTTCCTTCGCTTCTTCACTGGGATACGGGTTACTAAGGTGTGAGTAAAAGTATTCGTTTAGTATTTCCGAGGCCTGTTTACTAAAGTTACGTCTCTTGCGCCTGAAATAAAAGGAAGATTAGAGAACAGAGAAAATGAACATGGGGAAGAAATACATTCTTGTTTCGTGAACTTTATATTCGTTTTTGTAAAATAAATTTGTTGAAACATTAAAATGTAAGTTACTGAATAACAAACCTAGCATCAAGGAATCGACTCCTCAGTATCATAACAGCTTCACACGTGGACTGCTTCAGTTGCATTTGAATGCTCGAGAATTTTTTATGGATGATTTGAACCATCCTCTCGATTTCCTTTGGTGTGATTGGCCTCGTACGACTTTGTTCTCTTAGTAGGTTCATTACATGGGTCGTGAACTCATTGCAGGCCTAAAACATTTAGGGGTTATTTAAGTATTAAATAAACAGTTTTTGGGTGAGAAGATATTTACTACATTCAAGGATTTGGGCCTCTTTCGTTAAAAACCTGTATTCAGCAGAGACATTATTAATAATTCAAATACATAGGAACTTTGATTTAATTTCGGTTTCGGTCATTGGTTGCATTAGACCTGAAATTAAATCGAGATAGTCTGAACGTCAACAGGCAGAGGTGCGTGAATCATTTCTGTTGGATTTGCACGGACGAAAAAATTTAGGGCATTACACTTTTTGCCATTTTTTGAAAAACAAGGTAGGGCAAGAACCTCATAATCTAGAGACTTCTATTAGAGCGCAAATTAATGGTGGAACTTTATACTTTAAAATTTAAACAGGTTTTATTGATGTGTGCGCACTCGATAGGCCACATAAAAATTGCTATGAATAAAATAATCTCAAACTACACTCATACCTCGCTGTAAAGCCACACGCACATCTAGTTGGCCAAGTAACGAGAAATTTTTTCATGTTAACACCCAGACAGCATTTGTAGTCTTTGTACCCGGCATAGTACAGCAGAGCAGCTGTCTAGGGACGCTCAGGGGGAGAGACAGTAGCAGTCAAGCGTGAAGGTAGCGAAATAGCGGACGGCCTTATAGTGAGATATGGGTATAAGGGATTGAGCTTTCAGCTTTAAATCGAGTTCTACATAATAAAATGATCTACGTTGTTCGAAAAATAGATAAAGCGCTGGTTTTCTCAAAAACTTACCTTGCCATTTTCTCAGAAAAGGTTAACATGAAACTGAAGTATCAGGTTACGTTGTTTTTATGTATAACCTGTACGATGACTGCGATTGGCCAGAGCACCCTAACATGAACCCTGGTCGAACCTAATTAGCCAATCAAGTAATTTTTTAATCCAGGAGGACTGAAAGCCAAATCGGATTGGTATTATATCCGTTGTCCCTATTGATTTTATCAGGGTATTTTAACATTTCTATTGCTTTTCTATGTCTTCTTGGAAAAATATTGTGTGTTTTAGCCTGACTTTACTCTCATGTTTCTTTATACATCGGCTTACCGCCCTCTCGGGGTTTTCAGAAATTGTGCTATTTTTGCAGGTAGTTTAAATATGTTTTGGATGTTGTATTTGTTAAGAATTCTTTCTCCTTGTACACTAAACAGTTGATATAGTGAAATAAGGTACAGAAACGACAAATACTGGGAATCTTAGCAGCGTTTTTTATAGTCATGCAGATAAAGTATAAAAAATTACGCTAGCAGATGAAGAAATGATAGTACGATTATATACAGTCCTACAAGTTATTTCAACGAAGAGATAAATTGGTGTTGATAAATTAAAAATATATTGTCATGAAACAGCTAAATTATGTGTTGCCAAATACCCATTGTACAAAATTCCACCTACAGTACATACAGTACTATTACATGGATGTTATATAATAGAATATTTTAATGTACCAGTGAGTTGGTTTGCAGAAGAAACACAAGAATCAAGTAACAAAATATGTACAAAAGCTCGCGCTTCTTAAAACAGAATGAGTAAAACATAATTAACTAATGAAGATTTTATGCATTACATGATAATTACTTTAGATCCATGTATAGGTTGGGTTTTATGAGTTTTTATTGTGGGCTTAAAATAAGTGAGCTTGGGGTATTTAATTACATTTCGCATGTTTTTTTCTCTTCACGAAAATCGTATCTTTTTTAGTCGATTCTTAATTCGATGTTTGTCTTCAACTCGTGCTCAAATCCATAGTTTTCGGACTTTCTGTGTACAATTATGAGGAAACATTCCTTATAGTAGGCTTGTTGACAATTAGCGATAAAACTTTTAAACTTCATTTCCTGCGCAGAAGTTGTTCAGAAAAATTAAAAGAAGTTTTCTACTAAGGCTTTTTTCAAATAAATTATAAATTTAGACTTCTTGATCCCCAAAATAGCCCAAACATTGCAGTTTTCTGCAAAAACTAAATAAATAATTTCTATTCGGATTATCGAAGTTTACACTTCGTACACAAATTGCGAGTTTTAGCTTCAGTGAGAACAAAATTTATATTTTATAATAATAAAAGAATTATCCAAATCAATTTTCAAATTTCTATAATGGAAAAAGAATCCCAAGGTTCTTCTGGAGGGAGAAAATGAACAATAGATGAAGAAGCGTGTGCTAGAAATGTTGATAAAACATGTCGAAATAGAGTACGTATAACATTTATAGTTTTTTTCTTTCAATAACAACTTAAAAAAGAGAGCGCTACAAAAGATTTTTAAATAAAACAAAAACGGTTTTGGATATAAATGAAATTTTTTATTCATGTGAAAGTACAATCGATGCCATTATGTATGGAACTCGATTTCTTTTGCATGGCCTTCACGGGCACGCTTGCAGAAGTCCAGACGCTGAACCCAATTTTCGACGGTTTTCAAGCATAATTCGGCCGATACTGCTGCAATTTCACATTCGATATTCTTACGAAGTTGATCAATCGTCGCTGACTTGTTGGCATAGACCATAGACTTGACGAAGCCCCACAGGAAATAGTCTAACGGCGTCAAATCGCACGACCGAGGCGGCCAATTGACTGGGCCATTTCATGAGATAACACGCTCACCAAACTTGGTTTTTAATAAATCGATTGTGACATTCGCTGTGTGGCTTGTGGCGCCGTCCTGTTGAAACCACATATTGTCCAAGTCCATATCATCCAATTCGGGCCATAAATATTCGGTTATCATTGAGCGGTAGCGATTCCCATTCACTGTAACGTGCCGGTCTTGATCATCACGTAAGAAGTACGGCCCAGTGACGCCGCCGGCCCACAAACCGCACCAAACCGTAATTTTTTCAGGATGCAATGTTGACTCATGGAGTTCATGTGGATTGCTGCCTGACCAATAACGCATATTTTTCTTATTGACGAAGCCATTCAGCCAGAAATGAGCCTCATCGCTGAAGATGATTTTTAGATGAAAATCCGGATCATTTTCAAGTTGTTGCTCAGCCCAATTCACGAACATACGTCGCTTCTGGTGGTCAAGCGGCTTTAGTTCTTGCGTCAATTTGATCTTGTAAGGATGTAGGCCAAGATCTTTTCGCATAATACGCCACAACGACGTCACAGATAAGCCCAACGCTTGAGTACGACGTGTGAGGGACTGATTTGGGTCTACGTCAATTGATGCGCTAGCGGCAGCAATATTCTCGACACTACGGGCACTTCTTTGTCTCACTGGAACGGGAACATTTTGCACTGAACCTGTGGATTTAAATTTTTCCACTAGACGCTCAATTCTTGATCTGGCAGGACGATTATGACGACCATAAATTGGACGTAGCGCTCTTAAAGTTGAGGCCACTGACTCCGAATTTCGGTAGTAAATTTTAATATTTTCGACTCGTTGTTGGATCGTATATCTTTCCATGATGAAATGGCAAACCTTACTAAAGAGAAATGTCAAAAAAGCGGGAAAAGAATTGCGTCGTTTGCTGTCACTATCGGTCTACTTTTGTAGCGTGCCTATTGAAAAA
>NC_046665.1:27260277-27267116 GCF_010883055.1 Belonocnema kinseyi | reverse complement strand
AAAAAAGATTGAAGTATTAATATTAAAACATAAAAATTTCATCTGAGGAAGTGACTTGAATTATTTTTTGAATTTTCGGATTGAAGTGTCATTATTTATTTGTAGGATGACCCCCTTATGACCCGCCTAAAATGCAAGACGTCCCGACTCGACATAATACACACATAAAGATCAGTGCTTCGCCCAAGGTTGAGGGTTCACAGTTTTTATCTATTAATTTATTTTAAAAAAAGCCTTTGCGGAAAACTTCTTTGTTAATTTCTGAATAACTTCTTCGCAGGAAGTTTTTGTTTGCTCAAACTTTCCTCGATAAACGAAACGCTCAAAGTTTTGTGAAACGAAATATGAAACAACTCAGAAAATAATTTTTTATATTGTTATAAATAAAGTTTAAAAGTTAAACCGATTACAGTTACAACAAGAAATTCATAAGGAATGATCATTTTGAATTTTATAAAGAAATTCCAAAAACGGTGGATTTGAGCACGAGTTGAAGAAAAAAATCAAATTTAAAATCTACTTTTAAAAAACTCGATTTTTGCAATTTGTTAAGAAACTAAAAAAGATACAATTTTCTTGTAGAAAAAAAAAGATGCGAAATGTGATCATCTATTGTGATTTTGTGAAATTAGGTTTTGTGGAATTGGGTTTTGTAGGCTTGGGATTTGTGAGCTTGGGATATTTAGGTTTGGAATATCTGAGATTGGGTTTTCTGGGCTTGGAGTTTGTGGATATGGGGTACACTATTTGAATTAAAGTAGTTTAGTTTCAGCTTAGTCATTATTCTCTGCTGTGTGTTATAGCTGATACGTAAGGAATGTGTATATTTACAAAATAAAATAATTTGCTGTCTCCTCTGCAAGTTCACGTTCAAGAGGACAGTCTTATGAGTATTCAAACAAAATTTCATTCGGATCGGTAAAGATTTGTGGCGGCTAGCGAATTTTGTCACTTTTTTCTATACTGTGCGTCGTATGACAATCGCTTTTTCGAGTGGAAGGGTATATATTGTATACAGCCAAATTATGTCCTTTAGATAAGTCTAAAATAATTTCATTGCTGAGAGGACGGTCAGAGATATTTTTTACTGTGTTAGTGGCGAGTGTCTTGCTGGAGTTAATTGGTAAAATTTTTATTTTTGTTTTTGAGGGGAAAGATCTTTAGTCCGTTTTAATAGTTTTTTGGAGGTAGGTACCAACCTACCCTATATCCAAGGTGTCACAAAACAAATATGAAAAAATAGTCAACAAACACAACATCAGAATCATATTTAAATCACCTGCCAAAATATGCAAACTTCCAAACAACCCTAGAGACGAAAAGGCACATCTCAGTGATCCCGAAGTACATAAAATTTCTTGTTCTTGTGGCAAAGTCTATACTAAAGAAACCAAAAGAGCGGTGTGCCAACGTATAAAAGAACATGAGATAAAAGTCAGGCTAAAATATTTCACGCAATCAGCACTAGCTGAGCATCATATCGAAATAGGACATAACACTTTATTTGACAAAACAACCGTCATCGCAAAAACAGAATATTTTCCAATAAAACATAGAGAAGCAATCGAAATCTTAAAATACCCAATAACATCAATAGGGACAATGCATATAATACTAATCCGATTTGGCTTTCCGTCCGCCCCATCTAAAAAAAACTTAATTGGCCAATCTGGTCCAACAGGTCTCCATAGGGCGCTCCAGCTTGTCACAGGCATCGTAGAAAGTATACATGTGAACAACAGAACTTGATACTTCAGTTTCAGGTTAGCCCTGAAGAATTTGTTCACGAAGAAAACGAAACGAGCGGACGCACTGCTTCTCACGTGTGAATTACGCGTGAATAGACAAATTTGATTTCACAATCGGTTCACATTCGTGACAGACATAAATCGCGCCAGCCTCCGGTCTTCGTTACGTCTCTCCGGGACGTGAAACGCATTTAGCTGTTCACGTCTCTCCGCGCTGTTTTTCACGCGTCGTAGAGATGTGACCCCTCACTTCTTTTTATTGTGTGCCATGCGACTAAAAAGTTGACTATTCGATATTTATCGAATCCGACCATCGATTATATCAGCTGATCATTAATTCGCATTAGCGTTGTCGGTACTGTCGTAATCCAATACATCGTGTATCTGAAGAAATGTTAATAGATATATTTTGTTTGTGTAAAAAATATCAAATGAAAAATATCATCTCTTAAAATTGTTTGCTGTTTCTGTTACAGTTTTATACCTGAAAAATTGTCTTATCCCTTAATTTCCTCAGTCATCTCAGTGACGTGTTGACATTTAATTTTTCGGTATCGATTTATCAATCGATTGAAGCAACTTCGCTGCCTGGATTTGCATTAGAAACGAATCGCCTCTCGTACAACTGTGAAAGTGATATATTTATCCTGAAAGTTGCATTCGCAGCTCTATGACGCGTGAAAAACAGCGCAAAGAGCTATGGATGGTCCAACCGCGTTTCACGTACTGGAGAGACGTAAAGAAAACTCGAGGCTTGCGCGATGCACGTCCGTCACAACTGTGAATCTGATTTTGGAACTAAATATTTTCATTCACGCGTCGCTCACGCGAAATACGGATTATTTTTAAAGCTTCCCACCCTCTAAAATTCATTTGACAGTTTTCATTATTTTAAATCTTTTTCGTAACACCAAATTTGCTTGGTGCGACTAAAAGCTAAAAGCGAGTTGATTCTTGACCAGAGAAAATTAGTACTTAAGATAAGCGCGCACGGCGCTGTTTACCTATAGGGCCGAGTTGTCATGAAATGCATGGGGAAAATGCACAAAGTTATATTTTTCTTCGTTTTTGCCAGAAGTATAGAGATAAACAGTTTTAGCATTGAATTAGTACAAATAAAATACATAATAGTGTAAAAATTAAAAATTAAATGCGATTAACGGAATTGAAAATGGCGAAAAATTAAACAAAAATAAATTGTACAAATATAAGTACTGTTTATATTATAGCGGAGTTATTTATTTATTTTATATGATTTATTTATATTGGAAGGTAAAACTTTTGAACTTTATTCTTCTGACAAAAAAGTGAAGAGAAACATAGCAGAACTTTTGAAAAATATCACTTTTCTCATTTTCACCATGAATTTCGTAGCAAGACGGCCCTATTGGTAAACACTAAACAGCACTGTCATTTGGCCTGACTCGTGGGATTTTACCTCTTCGCAAAGATATTATCTTTGTCTTCGCACTCGTCTATAGAATTCGCATTTTTAATATCCGACTCATGTGGAGAAATTCACAATCGCAAGCAATCACATGTTGTATCACAAACAGCTACTTCACCATTTCCACACTAATGATCCCAATCCAATGAATTTTTAACTTAAATCGTTCGCTTTTATGCAATATAAACTTTTTTATTTCGAGACGCTTTATTTTAAAATCAAATATGTAAATCCCATGACATCTTCATTCCGGTTTCGTGTAAAATCCGGCTCCAGAATCTTTCGACTTCCAAACAACCTGAACCCGCAACGAAACCGAAACCAAACTCGAATCAAATCCACTTCAGTATAAATCACGCTCTGACTTACACTATATTATAATTACACAAGCAATTCATTAAATTGCTTAAATTACTTAAATTACTTCAGCATTCCTTTATGAATGAATTTATCTATTGCAGAATACGATTTTAGGTCAAAAATTTAATCCAGTGAAAACAAGAATCTAAACATGGAAATTCGATTTAATTTGTTGATTACCATTTTGTGAATTTCGAATAAATTAAGTAAGAGGTAAGTAAGTTATAGCATTCTCAAAATTTTTTAAATCAACCGAAAATCAAAATTTTAAGCCAAAAAATGCACGACATGGAAGAAAGTCAAGAGAAGAAGAACATAGCTTTTTGAAAGCCCTACAACATTCTCATAATAAACTTTTTTATTTTCTTGGAAAATCGAAAATTCAAATTTTGATTGCACAAAAAATAATCAAAAATCAAAAGTTACATTTTGTGGTAAAATTATGTAGGATACGAAAAAGGAAGAATTAACTAAAATTGTTATCCCAAAAAAGATCTACAATTTCGTTAATAATCACTTCTTGATAGGACGCGTACTATTTGTTTTATTCGTGAAAAATAACATTGAAAATTTAAAACAAAAATTTAAAAATGTGTGGAAAAACGACGAAAGTTACGAGAAAAAAAGATTCAACAAAACATGTTTACAAATGCCTGTCGAAAATCGAGCGCGCAGCGCGAGTGTCGCGATGAGAATGTGTACCTTAAAGCCTACAGAGCTTTGAGAACCTTAATCTTTGACCATACTTAATTAAGTTGACAATTCAGAATATCAATACGCATAAAAATATTGCCACTAAAAGAGATCTTTTTGCTCAAGATTTATTCAAGAATTATAAGTGCAAAGAATAAATATCCGAGCGCGAAGCGCGAGGTAACCCATTATCGAGCGCGAAGTGTGAGATTTAACCGTCGCGCGCCCTAGGCGCGCTCAAACTTGCCAGCGAAGCAAGCCACACACGAAGCGCATGAGGAGCATGTGCCCGCGAAGCGGGCAGATTTGTTTAATTATGTTTAATATGTTGACCCCAAAAGTAAAACGATCATTATTCGATTCAAAATGACACGTATGGGGCATTATTTCTGAAGAATTAGAATTAGTTCTCAAATAACAGAATAAAGTTTGAGTAGAGGAATCCTCGTAGCGCGACGCACGCTACCATAACGAGCTAGAGGGTGAACCTCCTAGAGTGTAATAACAAAATTTCGCTCATATAAAGAAAAAATCTTAACTTCTTATTATATTCCCGCTTTATTTTAGAGGAATTTTTATTCAAAGTGAATAAAAATTTAAAAATTATAATATGTGAAAAAAATATACTTAGTGAGCTTCTAAATTGTAGTTTAAAATACGAAAGTTTATATTTATAGTTTTAAAATTTCCCGCGAATTTTCGAAACTTCACATGTTAGCTTATAGGTGGTGAATATTGAATTTACTCGCAAACGAAACAGAGTGTACACTCTATAAGGGTAAAGACCTAATTCAAAAGTATGATTGATCCATGGGTACGGCACTCAGGGCAAATGACGTGGGTAACTCAGACTCGGATAAGCGCGCCCTCGAGGATCTCCTCTTAACTAAAAGTTGAATGAAATTGATGAATCTACCGACTCCTGCTACAAAAAGTTTCATAACCCTAAGCGTATTTAAAAAATATTTTATTTATTAAAAAGTTAATTGTTAACTGTTAGAGAAATGGTATGAAATGCGAAATAAATACTTGTGCTAAGTTTAAATTAGGAAAACTTCCTAATCGTTTTTTCACATTACCCTCGTTTTTTTGTTGCTGGAGTGGAAAACAAAGGCAACTGTTGCACATGCGTAGTTATTCACTCGACTCTCGCGCGCCTCTCTCGGATCTCCTCTGATGCTCTACCGCCCCGCCCCGCATTCCCCTATAAGTTTCCCAAAAATATGCCTGAGTGCCGTACCCATGGATTGATCTCAGAAATTGTTCTTGAAGTCGACATTTTGAAGGTAAGTGCATATGATTTAAGTAATTTCAGATCTATTAAATTTAGATCTAGTATCTCTAATAAAAATATAACTGATATTGTTTTATTATCTCTCCAAAAAGTAATTTTAAACATAAACGTGTAAATCCTTTTCAGGAACGAAATCATGTAAAATCAAAGGCACGAAGACCTGTATCGTCTAGTATAAGAAAGAAGTTGCGAAAAATTGGAGAAAATTCAATGATTTGTTCAAATTGCAAAAAACGATTTAATCAATGGCATCCACAGTCACCTCGAAATGAAGTTAACCTGAGAAGGATGAAGCACAAATAGATGCTAATGATGAACGACGAGTAGAAAAAAAAGGGACAATGATCCAGACTTTTCATTATCACCAAATCCCAATGACGAATGTAAGGATGATTATCGCGCAGCATTCGTTGAAGTTCTGACTCAAATTAAAAAAAAAGTTTGCGCAGACTACTGACCCCTCAGAAAATATTTTGCTTCTAACTCTGGCACCTAAATCGTGGGGCCGCATGTAATTAATAAAGGAATTTAATACAGATCCCGTAAACAAGTTCAGAAACAATTGGTATTATGCAATCTTGCAGAATTATTTCAGCGTTTTTAAACTGAGCTTCCAGAAGTCAAAATAGGATTTTCTACATTATCACAGCTTAGACCGCGCCACTGCGTTCTGGCCGGTAAAAGTGGAATGCACTCGGTTTATGTTTGTGTCAATTACGAAAATGTTAACTTAATTTTCGATTCAATAGGTTTAGATTAGTTGACTGAAAATTACGGCATCCTTTAAAAGATTATCATGATTGTTTTAAGTTAATTACTTGCAAAACTCCTTCAGAAACCTGCTATTTTAACTAATGTAAATCTTGCCCAAGTTAGACACTAAAAGAATATCTTAGTAAAATTTTAGATGAAAATTGTATCAGTGAGCTTACATTTTCATCTTGTACACACACAGATAGAAATTCATTCAAATGAAAGTAGCTGAAAGTGATGATTTCGTGGAAGACTTCTGAAACCAACTTTTTAAGCTCAAATCCCATTCATTTAATGCAAAAAAACAATTACTTTTTATGAAAGAGCTTAAAAATAACCTACAAGAGTGTGAGTTCTTAATTCAATTTGATTTTGCGAAGAACTTCGCTTTCGTTGTTCAAAATGCTATCCAATCCCAAAATCGGAATAATGATTAAACAACCATACGAGGGTAGTTCAATAAGTCCTTAGAATGAAGTATAAAAACAATTTTTTTTGGGTAAATTTTTGTTTATTTTTCAACATAATCTCCTTGGAGCTCTAT
>NC_046665.1:27248244-27260177 GCF_010883055.1 Belonocnema kinseyi | reverse complement strand
CTAGTCGGGAGTGGTGCTGACTGAAAACAGATGATTTGGAGCGATTCGCGCGCCATCTGTTGGTCATTCTAAGGACTTATTGAACTACCCTCGTATTTACTTGAGTCATTTATTGTATCAAAAATAACGAGCAAAAGCATATGAGTAAGGCCATCTTATGTGGCAATTTAAGCCACGATACTGTCGCCGCTGTACAGCTTTGCAAACCTTTTGCACCATGAACAAGATTTTCGCATTCCTGCAGCATGGTACTTTCATGCTACTGCCCATGAGAAAGGGGCATGTGATGGTATTGGCGGAAATCTGAAACGACTAGCCGCAAAAGCTAACTTACAGCGTTCATCGGAAAACCAGATTCTAAATGCTTATGCTTTATTTTCATGGGCATGCGTAAATCTTAAAAAAAACGGTCGTACCGTTAAGTTCTAAGGAAAATCGGGCTGAGATGACCTTAAAACTTTAAGAAAGATTTAATCAAGGGATTGCGATTCCCGGCACAAGACAATATAATATTTTTATTCCAAACAACGAAGGTCAAATCATTGCTAAAAGAAAAGGATTTTCTATGCATTTTTCCGAATACCTCAAAAAGAAAAATGTAAAACGATTTTTAAAAAAGAACAACCCTACTGCAAAAAAATAGCTGGCATCTAAACCATAAAGTATCGTTTAAGTAGAAATTCAGAAGTCGCATTGAGCTTCACTCTAGCGCAAAATTGTAGCGTGTGGCGCGCTACGAGGATGCCTCCATTCAGGTTTTGTTCTACAACTTGAAAACCAAGCCTCGACCCATATTTCCCTTTGGAGGGAATTTATTACTTAAAATAAGTTTTATTTTAAGCCTATTAATGAAAAATAAAAATGGTCCAAAGTTGAAAAAAATTGTTTTTCTTTTTTTAAAAATGCACTCAAAAATAATTATGGGAGAGAATTGTACGAGGACGTCCGTTAGCATGTTTGCTTTCATTCCCCAGATTTTGAAGACAAAATCTTTATTATTGTAGGAAAAAGGCCGAGGGAATCTAACACTGGTAAAATCGATACTATTTCCTAAGTATCACACAAATTAATCAAATTTAGCAAAATTAAATTTTTTCGAAATAATCCACAAAAAAGAGTCCAGGGACGTGCGTTAGTATGTTCACTATCATGTCCCAAATTTGTAAGACAAAATCTTTATTATTATAGAAAAAAGCCGAGGGAACCTAACACTGGTAAAATCAATAATTTTCTAGATATCACATGACCTTAAAGGAACAAGGAATCTTGCCAACTTCAACACGGGATCTACTTGTTAAGAGTCTAATCCTCCAGTTTTTTTATTATGGGTATATTATCTACGATGATATCGCAAATGAACTGAATGCTAAACTCAAGTGAGCACGTAATGCCTACATAAGATTTATCTAACATGTACCGAAATATGAACACATTACACTTTATCGGCAACGGGCGGGATTTCTTAATATGCCTTGGGAGAAGACAATTTTTATGGGCAATCTAATTTACAATCTCTTTTATAAAAAAAAAATCTCTCACTATCTTTTAGATCTCTTATGAAACAAAAATGTGTCTTTACCTGCTTAATCTAGGCTTCGTGTAAGAAAAACGGTCCACATTACAGTTCCACGGCACAAATATTGTAAGTTGGCAAGATCCGTTGTGGTGAGGGGAGCGCGTCTTTGGATTAAGTTACCTGAATCAATTACGAATGCACCTTCGCCTTATCACTTTAAAAATATATTCTTTCACTTTTTATTTAACATTAATAATTCTATTCTCGAAATTTCCCACTGGTGAATTGTGAACTCTTCTTAATTTTTCTAACTTTCAGTGACGTTTTGCACTTTACAATTGTAACAATTAAACCTTTATAATTCGATCCATAGATTACATCAGTTATCTAGCAATTAAGTCTCAAGTTCTCTAATGATATCCGTTATGCCAACTGTCAGCTTATATTAGCATATATGACTCATATTCACCATATGATATTTCATTTTCATTTATTTAATTGAAATCAATCCGCCAGAATCAACAAATATTGTTCGACATTGATTACATTATTCGAACCATATAGGGTGAACCAATGATTGCAATTTTAAAATTGCTTATTTTGCATTAATATCAAAAAAATAAATAGAAATTATAAAATTTTTGACAGGTAAATAACCTTCCTCAAGCCACAACGAATGTTTTTGCCAAGTATCAAATCTCTATATATTGTGATTTAGCAGAACATTTGTGGGAGAGGATTTTTGCACTAACTAAAGCCTTCTTTTAAAATAAGGGCAGTAAGAGAGTCGTATATATACTGCAATATTTTTACTTCACCAGCATAGAAGCGTTCCTTATTTAAAGTGATAAGTGGTAACGCTTCCACAAAACCTCTTATGAAAACAAACATCTCGACTTTAAATAATCGTGCCTTGTATGAACATGGAACCAAGACAGTGGACTTAGTTCTGACGTTAATTTTTTACAATTAATCATTGAAATGTTTGTAACGGTAAACCCCTTGCAAGATTATAAAAATAATAATTAAAAAATTGTAAACGGGATCCACTTTTTTGTGTGGAAAAAAGTACTGGGTGCAAACGTCACCTGCATGATAAAATTACGTTTTTAATATATGACCTAATGCACACTAGTTAATACAACATATACAACTTGCATATTTGAAATCTGCCTAAAATTGTTCAAATAATTCATTTGATTATAATAATTGTTGATAAATTTAACAGATTACATCAAAGGACAAAAATAAATCAAGGTGTATCACAGGCAATAAGATTTAAAGAAAATCGGGAGAAAATTCGGTTCTTTTGTGCCTAAAACTGTTCAATTCATGCATTTGTTTATAATGATTGTTAAAAAAAATGGAAAAAGTAAAGATGATCGAAACACTCAAATAAATTAAGGTCATATGTGCTCTAAAAGTACTAATACTTATAATTAAAAGAATCAATTAAGGCAACGTTAGTTTTGAAAAACAAATAGCACAATCATAACTATCAGGATAAAACAGAAATAAGCCTAGTAAGGGAAAATAACAGGAAATAACATAACCTGTATTCTTAGAGGCAAATTCATTTGAGAAGAAATAAAAGCTACATTTTCACAAAGCCGCAAAATTGAAACAAGCGAATACAGTGGACATATTTAATGTGTGAAACACTGTACTTATACAATTAACTTACCTGAACCTGAAACCACTCGATTAAAAACATAAATGCCACGTGCCGAACAGTTCCACGGATCCGATAATCAATATATGCAATTATGCATACATGCCAGGGGGGTGCTTCCACTCTACTGCCCAATGCAAAAAATGTGTGACGAGAGTTGAAAACGGCCATGCGGCGACCCTAGTAGTAACTTTGTTCTACAAAACCATACAGTACCATAGGAAAATTGCATAAAAATTATAAAATAAATATAAAAAACACTTTAAACTCATTTTTTCTTCATAGTGTAGAGTCAAGTAGTAAATAAGACTTATTTACTCACGTATTTTTTTGTTTAATATTGTAAAAAGCGGCAAAATTGACATAATTCAAATTTTAAAAAAGTACATAGATATTCAGAAATTATAAAAAATAATAAAAGAATAAATAACGAATACACAAATGAATGAAAAAAATGCCGAAAATATAAATTATTATCGAATTATAAAATTTTCCAAATTTCAAATAACGACAAGATTTTTAATTAATAACAAATAAAATCCCGAATTTCAAAATATCCAAAACTAAAATTCACCGACTTCAAGACCAACTTTTAAAATAAACAAATTATTAATTTCCCGACAAATGCTTTAATTACCGAAATTTAGAATTTTGCAACATAGTTAATTGATTATTAATTTATAAGTAATTAATAGAATTATAAATAAGGCAAACAATTTAATGAATTGAAAGATTCGTTTATTTTACAATTCGGCAATTTTTTGTTGTTGCTAATTTATGATTAATGAAAATGATTGGATAAAAGAAAAAGAAAAACACTATTAGAAAAATCTACTGTGTCATTTTCACAATAATTATATAAATAAGCTGTTTCCTTGATTCATTTTAAAGAGTTTTTTAACGGCTCTACGTGACAAAAGACACATAGCAGTCAAACCAACTAGAACAAAGTTAGTACTAGCGCCGCCGCATGGCCGTTTTCAACATATGGGCCATTTTCAACTCTCGGTGATAAGAGGCTGATATATGCTAAAATGGGGGGTTATGTCCGTTATCGATTCAATCGATGCACCGGTACGATACCATGCAGACAGATTCGTGATATCGATATTATTATCGATGTCGCGAGAGAGCGCAAGTATTCAAATATGACAAATTGATCAAATTATGAAATTCCTTTATCCTGATTTGACCCGGACGTTCAATTTTTGGTTTTGAAATATAAATTAAAATTTTATTTTTCAAATTTAAGTTTTTGATAAAAACAGAGGAAAAAAGAGAAAATTTTCCAAAATAGAGGAAATATAGCACCAACATAGCTCAAAAAGTATTTGAGCTATCGACTAAAACTTGTGTATACAGATTGCTGAAATATTTGATTTGTCAGTGAACAGCTGCCAATTGAAAAAAATGGTTTCAACCATTTTTTTAAAAACAAATTCAAGCAAATTTTTAGTTAAAAATCGGATTTTTTTCAAATGGCCGCCATTTTGTGAAATATTAATATTTTTCCAGATTTTTTTCGTTCACCGACTAACTAAGGATCTAAACTTTAAAAATCTTTTTTATTTGTTTATTTTAGACTTATGTAAGAGAAGCTAGAAATCGGGCAAACTGACCTATCGAATTTAGACAAGTCGGACATCCGCCATTATAAATCAAAATATTATTGATGTATCAGGCTGAAATACATTTGTTTTATGCTTCAAGAGTACCTTAATAAACCACACAAGTTTTGGAACGATTCGCTATTATTTTCACCCCCAAAAAATCGCCAAAAATACCCTAACTTTCAGGCTGTTCGTATTAAAAGAGCTTGTAGCACGCGATTGCGAAGTAACTTTTCCTACACATGGGGTTTGCAGAAAACACGAGAACTTACTCAGATGGGTTCATTAGCATGCAAATTGTCACTGAGACTAACATGAGTTTTTGTCCAAATTACGTTCCTTAACGCAAACGAGTTCAAGAAATTTTGCTTTGAAAAGATTCATGTGTAAAAGAGCTTTAAATAGATTCTGATGACATCTCATTAGGTTTAATTTTGTTTTCATTTCTTCTAATTTATTTCCGAAATAATATCAAGTTTTTTCATCTAATTTGTTTGAAAATTTAGATTAAAAATGGATACCTTCATGGATTGGTAAATTAAGGGAAAATAACAGAAAGAAATTAGAGTTTTGAAAGCTTACATGCATAAGCATAAGAGGGATGGGGAGGTGTTTAGAATCTCTGAAACATGTTTTATATTATGTGAAAGCCTCTTTTATTTAAATAAGTTTAATTTTAAGGCCTTCCAATGTTGATGATATTTCAATCCTTTGCTTGACAGATGACCTTTCCATTACAATCTTTTCCTTCAAGAATTTCATTTTTTATTTTTAACTATGGATTCGTATTTGGGAAGCAAAAAGATGAGTTTTTCGCGTAACAAATATTGTCAGTGTCAGAGATCTTTAGAAAAAAGGTGATATTTTTCTAATTTGTTTGAGCGCGCCTAGGATGCGCAACTGTTGGTTCTCGCGCTTCGCGCTCGACATTATATTTATCTCGCGCCACGCGCTCGACTTTTCTGCACAGACTATTTAAAACTAAAGGTAAAAGTAAAAGTATCGACAACAGTAATTTAATAATTGTGAATTCTCTTTTGTTAAAGTTCCTTCGGCTTTAACGAACACATTCTCATCACGTATCTCGTGCTTCGAACTCGAGTTAAAAATATTTTTACATTCTTCTAAATTTATTCAATTCTATTCATTCGATAAAGTTGTTTAAAGTTTTCATTTCATTCATCTTGAAGTCTTTAAAACTCACTTTAAATTTGGAGGCATGTGATCAAATTCGTTTGAATTTTCTTTAATTTTTCCCTAATTAATTTCCAACTCATTTTTGAATGTATTGAATTATGATTGTACAAAATGTAGAACTGATTTATTTTGAAATTTATTAGTTTAAATAAGTTTGTTTTGGAAATGTTATATTAAAGTTCTTTTTAAACTAATTGAAAATTGTAAATTTCAGTTTCTTTTTAAATATTATATTTATTTTATAAGATATTATCTTAAAACTATTCAGCTTCTACTTTTTTAATTTTTTAAAGAATGGTTAGGTACCAAATTCCTTGATTCAGAAAGTGCGCTTTTAATACTTTGAATCATAATTTTTGTTTATTTTTCATGTTTTGAATTTGAAAATATAAATTACGTTTAAATTACGATTAAAACGAAAACCACGCGTTTTATCAAAAAATTATTTCAAAAAAAATTTTAGATTTTTTTAAAATTAAACAACCTTTCTCTTATATCTTGTGTCATTTTACCAAAAATGTAATTGTTTTATTTTTAATGTTGTTATTCACGATTAAAATAGAAACTACTAATCATATAAAAAAAAACCATTAATAAAAATTGTCGTTCTCTACTTTCGGTTAAAAATGTTATCTATTTATTTTTTGGTAGCTTGTGTCATGTGTCGAAAAATGTAAGTTTTGTATTTTCACTGTTTTTTTTTTATAAATAAAACAAAAACTATGTGTCCTATAAAAAAGTGATTGATAACAAATTTGTAGATATTTTTTGGATGCATAATGTTTGTCTCATAATTTTTTTCCTACCTTGCATAGTTTGACAACAAAATACAATTTTTCATGACTTTTTGTTTGATCAAAATTTGAATGATCAATTTTTCGAAAATATTCAAAAAGTTGTTATGATAATCTTGTAGGGCTTTCGAAAATTAACATTTTACTTTTCAAGTACTATGAACAAGTGTACCGAGAGTTTTTGAATCATGAAAAAATGTGGTCTCAAAAACTTTCAAAATACGCTCACTTTTAGAGCTTTTATCCAAAATGTCTGACCAACGAACTTGGCATTTAGCTTAGGACACTAAAAGAGTTTATCAAAGGACAATCTAATAGATTATCTTGTTCAAAAGTTATCATGCTCGTAGACAGACAGACATACAGACAGACACATTCGTAAACACCTGTTTTTCAGATTCAAGGGGTCTCAAAACATGAATTTTTGACAAAAACTGGGGGGGGGGGGGGGGCAAATTTTGTGCAAATCTAATACCGAAAAAGAAATTAAATGACAAAAGTTGTGATTAAAATGTGCCCACGAAGCGGGCAGATTTTTTTGTTTTTTACTGTTAATCATGTTTTTCATGATTAGAGCCAAAACTATACATCCTATCTTTTACCGTATTTTGCATAGTTTGGCCAAGAAATGTAATTTTTGGATTTTTCATAATATTGTACGCTGTCAAAATATGAAATTTTGATTTTTCAAAAAAATTCAAAAAATTGTTATAATAATATTGTAGGACATTCAAAAAGCCACATTTTTCTTTTCTTGATTTTTTTTTCATAGCGTGCGTTATTTGGCCTAAAATGTTCATTTTCGTGTGTTTTTTGGAATATTGTAAGTGCTATAACTCTGGTAAATTTTGATATTATGAAAAACGTCATTAGGATAAATTGTTCGAATTGTTGAATACTATTAATAACCATACAGAGAATTTTTGAATTTTTGAAAAAACTGGTCTCAAAAATATTCAAAATAGTTTAGGACACTAAATGAGTGTAGCAAAAGCCAATCTGATAAATTAATTTTTTCAAAAGTTATCCTGTTCACAGTCAGACATACATACATACAGACATACATACATACATACATACAGAAATACAGCCAGACATATTCGTAAAAACCTGTTTTTCGGATTCAGGGGGTCTCAAAACGTGGACATTTGACAAAAACTGGGGGGTCAAATTTTACACAAATCTATTACCTTCTCTGATGAGAATGTAAAAATCAATGAGGATTGGCACAAAATTTTAAACATTAAAAATGGTAGAATTTGCAGGAATAAGACGTCAAAATAAAAATCAATAAACAATTAAAACCTTCAAAATTAAACAATCTAAAATAGAAAGTCAGTGAAGTTTACAAAATTAAATTATGTTGAATCCCTTAAACATGTATGTGTATATCAACATGAAAGGGTAGTATTTTTTCAATCTTTCAATTAATTTCAACCTTGATCAACAGGCCTTAAAAATTATGGAACTTTTTTTATAAGAATCCCAGAAGAATTCTACATTTTATCCTGAAATTATTAAGTCCAGTCAATAGGGACAAACAAAACAGCTTGAGCTTGCGAAAGGTAGGGTCCAGACAAAACTAGGAAATTATCTTCATTTTGGGTTCCTAATGAAAATTAAAAAAGATATCAGAAATAGAGTTCCTGCGAACGCCGCCATTTTGAAGAATAGCAACCAAAACTAATCTCGCTTACACTGCATGTTATGCCAAAAGTACTTCTATTTTAAGTTACAGAGCATTACATTTCCTATTACTTTTGTCACAAAAAACTTTTTACTGTGAAACTGAAGTTCGCAACGTTTACAACGAAAAAATTTTTTTTATAAAAAGCTCGAGACCTAAAATTTTATTCTTTCAAATGGTTCCATTTGATGACCAAAAAAGCCCAAAACAGTTTCATCCCCCTATCACTTCAGAATGACCCTAAAAATCATCCGCTAAGCAATAAAAAAATAATTAAAAATCCCCTAATTTTGACACCTAAAATTTGATTCTTTCAAATGGTTCCATTTAATGACCGAAAAAGCCCAAAACAGTTTCATCCCCCTAGCACTTTAGGATCACCCCCAAAATCATCCCCTTAGCACTAAAAAAATCATAACTTCTAGGCTAAAATTCTAACTTCCAGGCTGGTCCCTTTCTTCGACCCGTGGCCAGGTGCCCTCCAAGCATTCAGGGGCAGTCGTCATTTTCTCCACGGCTACCTGAGTACCCTTCCCCTTCCAGTGACCAGCGACACTACCCCTCACTGGATTTGAAGTTGCTCCAGGTCCTTGATGTTACGTCCCCTGTGGAGATAATCCCTTTGTCTTCCAACTTGTATCTATTTCTATTTCAAGAATATCAGTATGTCCAAGAAAATCAATTAAATATACAATATTAGATTAATTCCAATCTAATAAAGTATAAACATGATATATGAACATTTTATCGACGAAAAATGATACAATTTTCCACTTTTGGTCAATTATACACACAATACAATATAATAAAATACAGTACAATTATAAATAATAAATGAAAACAATAATAAACAATAATAATAAATAAAAAATAATAAGACAATAAATACAATTTTCCACTTTTTAAGTTATGGTCTTACAATGATTCTCGTATGTTGCAGCTTTTTCTAAAATTTTTAGCTTTTGGTCTAATTTTAAATTGTAGTGACGTTTAGTAACGTCGAGTGTGAGCATGCGTGTTATTAGCAATTTGCGCATAAACTCGAGCACGTGGAACGGATGCAACATTGAAATACCTTGAGTTCACTAACGCCAGTCATACATTTACGGTATAAATAATTATTTTTCTATTCTTATAGGCTCTGAATGATACTTTTCGAAGGAGACAAGGATTGCGGATAACATTCTATCTATGTCAGAATTATTTTAGATTTTTTTCATTTTTCAATCTTATTATATACTGTAAAAAGTACGTATTCCCATAAGACCACATGTTATTTTCCAGCATTGATTTCTCGACTATGAAGCTGGGAAAGGTTAAACAATTTTGACCAGAGCTTCAGTACATTTTAATACAACTGTTATCCAAATATCAAACGATTCTCATTTGTAATTCTATTACCGAGGGTACTCCCTTCAGTTAACAAACTAAGTGTTTCAGGAAGTTATTATTCTGCAGAAATTGTTGATATACGTCGTTCGCTTTAAGGTCAGGTGAATTGGTAATAATTAAGTTGTTTCACACGTTTCGGTCCACAATGGTGGCCCTCATCTGTGAGTTTGATTAAATCAGAGAAAAGTACATAATGTCTTGATAAGTAAGCGGTTTTAGAATTGGAAGTGTTATTCTTTGGTTAATACCTTAGTCTTTAAATTATATACATTCTTTAACTTGAAATTAAAATTTTATTTCATTAATAGCTATTGATAAAGCGTGCAGTATTCTTAAAACAGTTTCTTTTAATGACATACAACACTGATAAAAAAAAAAATTACGATGCAGTAGTAAAATGTATTAACAAATTTTTTTAAAGTTTTCAGAAAATATTGCAGTTCCTTGAAAATTGCCCTGTAGTAAAAATGTCAAATTATAGAAAACTTATTATTCCAATAATTATTCAAGCATTCTTTAAAAAATGTTCTTTTCCTTTCGACGAAAAGTTTATTTTGAAAGTTAAACCATTTTTTTTACTTTTGCAGAAATAATTCTTATGATAAAAGAAAATTTATTACCTGTTTTCACGAATTCTTTAGCTACAATGTTTAAACTTAAAAGCAGAATTATATAATTATATAACTACAATGTTTAGTTGTTTACAAATTTATTTTGTACTACAGTGTGTTTTTGGAAATGTTTTACTTTCACATAAATAATTTTAAACGGTGAAAGAAAAATCAGTACATGACAATTTCAAAAATTGAAATTATAAACATTTTAAAAAATTAAAAAATGTACAGAGATAGAAAACTTTGTTAAAGGAACATTTTTAAATAAGAAATAGAAAAAAAAATTTTAAGTACAATGTTCCTCGACAATCTGCATTCTTCCTACTGTCAAAAAATGTGCATCAACTTTTCGTCGATATAAGGAAAAGAAAATGCAGTGTTTCCTTAAAACTTAAAAAAAATTTGTTTATAAATTTTCTTAACAAATTTTCCTACTAAATTTTAATTGTTTTGTAATTAGTTTTTCTTCTTTAAAATATTTTTTTAAAGAAAAGTAATTTCGATTGTAAAACAGCATACCTGGAAGAAATGATGTACTTTTCACAGATTTAAGAACACTCACTGATAAGGATTATCATTATCTACCAAAATATTTGAAACAACTCAATTGTTTGCAACTCACCTGACCCTAAAAATCATGAAAAAATGTGTTTTCAAACATTTTTGGTACGATCAAATTTGCAATTTTCAACTTTTCGACCAAATTAAAAGTGTTGTTATCATAATTTTGTTGGGCTTTTAAAAAGCAAAGTTTTTTTTCTCCTGACTTTTTTTCATATCACGCGTTGTTTGGCTTAAAATGTTCATGTTAGTTTGTTTTTTTGGATTTTGAATATGCTCGAACTCTGATAAATTTATTTTTATAAAAAAAGTCAGAACAATAAATTGTTTAAGTTTTGAAGTACTATGGACAGCCGTGCATAGAATTTTTGCATCTTGAAAAAATATGGTTTCAAACATTTTTAGTACGATCAAATTTTGAATTTTCAACTTTTTGACCAAAATGAAAAAGTTGTTATCATAATCTTGTAGGGCTTTCAAAAAGCAACGTGTTTCTTCTCTAGACTTTTCTTCGTATCATGCGTTGTTTGGCTTAAATTGTTCATTTTAGTTTGTTTTTCTATAAATATTATATATAATTTTCTATAAATTGTTGTTTTTTTTTTAATTCTATGAATATTCGTACAGAGACTTTTTGAATTTTTAAAAAAGTGGTCTCAAAAATATTCAAAATGTGCCCACTTTTTGAATTTTCATCCAAAATAGCTGTCTAACCAACTTGACTTTTAGTTTAGGGCACTAAACGAATGTACCAAAGGGCAATCTAATAGATAATTTTTTTCAAAAGTTATCGTGTTCACAGACAGACAGACACATTCGTAAAAACCTGTTTTTCGGATTCAGGGGGTCTCAAAACGTTGACATTTGACAAAAACGGGGGGGGGGGGGGG
>NC_046665.1:27239852-27248219 GCF_010883055.1 Belonocnema kinseyi | reverse complement strand
GTCAAATTCGACACAAATCTAATACCTTCTCTGATGAGAATGTAAAAATAATACAAAATTTATTTAGAATCACTTCATTAACGCAATGGGTAGCTTATGAAAATTTAATATTCGAATCGAAATTGTTGAGAATCTAACTATATTTACGATTATATTCTCAAACTCGTCAAATTGTCAGGGATTTTGTCGGCCTATTAGCATTTTAATCGAGGAATAGGCGTGTAAATAGCAAGGAAATGGGTAAGTTGAAAGACAAAGGGATTAATCTTTATGGGGAACCTAATACCGAGGGCCTGAAGCAACTTCGAATCTAGTGAGGGGTAGTGTTGTTTGGCAGTTGAAGGGGAAGGTTCCGCAGGTAGCCGTGGAGGAAAAGACGATCGCCCGCATTCAGACCCAGGGGTCGAAGAATGGCATCAGCGGTCGGCAGTAAAACAAAAAACGCCCCCCCCCCCCTGCTTTCTGTCACTTGTTTTCCAACAAAAAAAAATGTACAAAAATATTGCGATTTTCACAAAAAATAAGACTAACACGTTCTTTCGGGTGATTGAAAATAAATACAGAGCCTTACCATTACAGTTTGCAGTTTGAATCGCTTTAATATTTGTATTAGAACTGAAGATAATATAGTTGCACATTTTTGTACTTCTAAGCAACAATTTTTATTATTTTTTAAATTTCTCAACTGCAATTGGTTCACAACAGTTTTCCTCATACTCATGAATTTTTTCAAATTTTTCCCATCGCCCCTTGTATAAGAAATAATGCTCTAAACATAACTGTTCTTAAATGTACCCAAAAATCCTTACTTTTTTGTTTACATTTTTCAGTCTGCTAAGCACAAACATTTTTTTACATAAACGTCTTCAAGCTCATTAACGTAATGACTATTTTTTTGTTGCGCTGGCATTTTTTTGACTAAGTTGTTAAGCTTCAAAGGCAAATGCCTATAGTTTTCTCGCCGATAGTAGTTTATTGGTCTTCTTTCTTACCTCGTCATCCACTACCGCATAATCAATTACCTTTCCTCTTTTGCCTCCTGAACGTGTATAGTCCCCTTTTTAATCTCCCTCTTTATTTCTGTCTGAGATAAACCATCGCAATACCTGTAGACTCTTTAACAATGTCTTCCCCTCCCCATTCAGTATCTTGTATTCGGATGTTCTTCCTCGCTCTCTACCGCATTCCCTTCCAAACCTGTCTCCTGTTCTTGCATTAAAATATCCTCCTATTATGAGCCTCTTCTCTTGTTTATTTTCTTCTATCAGTTCTCTCATCTCCTCTGATTTCTCCTGCATATAATCGTTGACAAAAGCTTCCACTATCTTTCACCTCTCCCCTCCCATATTTATCTCTCCTACTATTAATCCTTCTTTTTGTTATCTTATTTTGTTTTTGTCTTTCTCTGTTATAAATTCATTCTTTACTCCCACCGCCATTCATCCCATTGCTCTGCCTTTTTTTATTCTTCGTCTTTGCATTTTGAACCTGCCTTTTGTAAGCTCTTGGTAATCTTACCCTTACTCTTCCCATCCCTTTTCATCTAGCCACGTCTCCATCATTACTACTACATCGCATTGTATCAAATTTCTCATACACACTATATCCTTTCTTTCCAAGCCTGCTTTGGTACTGCTTCCACTCCTTTCTTCAGCTTCTTTCCCCCTAATCTTAGACAGTTTATGACTACGTTTCTTTTTCTTTCTTCTCTGTCTTTCTTGTATATGCTTTTCACTGGTTTTCTCAGCCTTTTCTTCTCCTCATTTCGACTTTCTCCACCTCAACACTCCCCGGTTGGACCTTTCTATTTTCTTGTCCTACTTTCCAACTTCGCTATCCTTTTATTAGTCTCCTCCTGGCGATCTGAATTCGCTCCCCTCTCTTCCTTTTGATGTATGCCTAAATCGATCCCACGCTCTTCGCCCTCAAGCTCTACTTTTCTATCATTTTTTGTATACTTTCTCGTTGCCCTTCTTGCTTTGTCCTCCGCTTGGAGTGTACTGAAAACTTTCTGGTCTAAATCCCTTTTTTCCTCGATAGTTCTCTCTCCCCTAGCCATGAACCCAATTCAAATGATCCCGCATTCTATCTCTCTGTCTCTATCTATCGTCGCGTCTACCAGCCTTGCCTTTTTCCCTCTTCCCCCTGCTCTGCTACGACCAACTGGACCAACTCTTCTACATACTTTCACAATCAACTAAACTCAAATTTCACGACAAATATAAAAAAATGCAGTATTAACAATCTTCAATCCTCCACGCAGTAAAAAATTAAATCCAAAACTGTTGCTCTTTCAATTAAGAAAAAAATTAAATACTAAAATTGATTAACTTTCTTTTAAAATTCGTATTGTGAAATTCAAACGTTTTTTATTATATTAAGTCCTTTTAAATTGAATTATTTTAATTTTATACGTTTCAAACTAATAATTTTCAATAGTTATTTAACATAGTTAACATAGTTAGTTATTTAGCTCAGTTTTAAAAATCATGAATTAATTTATATTTACAGTTGATCAACTTAAAACAATTTTTTTTAACAATTCTAAATTTCAAACGCTTTCAATTTTTATTTCTTAAAGTCTTCAGCAATTAATTTTTAAATTAATTCAATTAAAAATGTACGTTTAAAAATAAAGAAATAAAATTGAAAAAATGTAAAGTAAAAGATTTAAAAATTAAGCATTGTAAATGCCCAGTCATTTCTAGGTTTTCGGTCCGGCGGCCACCCCGTAAATGTTAAGTTCATAAAACTTCAGGTATAGATTATTAGAAATAAAATCTAGTGAATAATAGTGTTATTTGACAAAGAATGGTTATAGGACAGAGGCGAACGCAGAAAAATATTTCGGGGGAGGGGGGCAACACACACACACACACACACACATGCATATTCCAAACATAGCTTAGCGGCGTCGGCCTTTAATACGAAGGCCAAAAGTTTCGGGGGGGGGGGGGGGGGGGGGGGGGGTGAACCTCCTAAACACCTCCCCTCGATCCGCCACTGTTATAGGATTATCTCCTTCGGAGCTTGGACATTGTAAAAGTCGTGATACGCAATAAGAAATTACTCTCAACGTCTACTCTTAGAACAAGTAAAATATTGAAAATTTGGAATTGTGTTGAAAATTTAGAATTGTTACATTTCCATATTAATCATGATAATTGATAATAGTCATTTCAATGTACAATTTTTTATAATTTATTGATAACTAAATAGTTATTAATTATGTATTAGCAATTAATACATAATTAATAAATTACTGATAATACAATCAATCGTTTATTGATAAGCAAAAATTCATAATTATTAATTAATAAATTATTAATAATGCAATCAATCATTTATTAATAATACAAATTATTTCTTATTAATTAATAATTAGTTAATGATTATTAATAAACTTCAAACATATAATATTTAATAAACATTACATTAATAACACAGGCCGACAAAATCAGGTCGACCCTCTGAAACAGAAATTTTTGCCTATATTTGAGGTCATGTAGCATCGAATTTTTTAATTCACTCAAAAAACCATAAACGCCATTTTAAAGTATAAGTCTCGTTCTTTCGAATGCTGTTGAGTTTTCTAAAAATATCTTTTGGTTTTGCTAAGATATCACATTTTCAAATTTTTATGTTTGTGAGTTTACCTCTGTTTAGGGTAAAAATTCCTGTTTTTGCACTTTTAGGTTAGGATATCTCGGATCCTAGAGCCAATTGAGAAATTCGGGCATCATATTCGGATTCAGCATACAAAAAACCTTTTGAAATGTATATTCTGGTTTCAGGGTCAAAATCTTGTCAGACTGTGTAATAATTGATTAATAATTCCAATTAATAATTTTATAAATTAATTAATATAAACTAAATGCCAACACTATCTCAATACCGGTGTTTAGATTTAAGGCTGAAATAGGAATGATTAACAATGGAATATGACAGAGACAATTATCTGTAGAAATGCAATCAGATTAAGTAATATGGTTATTGAGGACTCAGGCGAGCGTCAATCTTTAACAAAGGAACAGGTTATGGAGTGTTAAGGTTTTTGCATAAGTAAGCATATAATGTGAGTTATGTTTCGAACCGGCAGGTCGTACTGCTTAATAGAGCAGTCGGGCATTTCATGTCGAATTTTAGTATTTTATAAAGTGAGAAATGTCAACGGTTAATTTCCATTTCTAAAAATAAAATAAACTTAAATTCAGTTATTTACAACAAGGTCAAGTTTGCAAAGTCTAGCACCGTGAATTCTCTGTATTGCGAAAGTATCGTGCCCCCTACGGACAAGAAACGACCCACGGAGGACCGTCTTCTGCATTTTCCCCGCCAGTGTCGTAATTTCGTTGACACGCAGGGATGCTTTTTCAGCAATTAAGAGGGCTAGGTAAATGGGATTTGTAAGGTTTACACTCACTGCTATTTTCTCTGAAAGTGTTGTGAACAATATGACTTATATGGTATGCGTGAATCCGTAAAATAATAAGGTAGAGAGTATATTTGTCAAATTTTAATAAATATTGATTATATTATAAATATGCTTCGACGAATGTACGCTACTTTTGAAGACTAATTTATCGGGCTGTAATTATTATTTTACAAATTTAACACATACCCTCTCTAAATTGATTCCTTATCACCAAATCAATGTATATAATCAGAAAATGTTTACCAAATCTGACCGAAAAATAGTAAGGAGACCTTTTGGCACGCCCATGCTCTTCAGTCACTGCAATGAATACCCTTTACCTCAAGCTCTTGGGATAATACCTAAGGTCACAATACCTACGCTAACTGTAACGAACGTCTGACACCACTCTCAAGAAAAAATGCTTAGGTTTATTTCTGTATTGTCTGTTTAGCCACCAAAGAAAGATTGTACGAAATTTTAGTTCCCAAAAATTTGCCAAAAATACTTCTCTGCCGTTCAACAAATTTACATGTCTCTTGAACTTTTTATTTGAATTATATATACTTTTAGAAGTCACTTTAATCATAACAATTGACATAATACTTGAAAGATGAAAAACAAGAACCAAAATTTCTCATTTTGGCCATCCAATCTCAATAGTGAAAATGTGGGTTGAAATTTTTTAATCTGTCACAACAAAAATAGTTTCTATTATAGGGGCATTATTTTTTATTTAGGAAATAATCATTGAAAGCCAAGAAATTATTATTTAAAAGTAGGGTAACTTTGACCAAGCATGTTTTTATTGTAAACAATATTAAATTAAATTTAATGAATAGCATCTCTAGCTCATTCTTTTAAGAATTGACACATAACACAAGTCATACTTTTTACAATAATTTCAGAAGAAATAGCTGCCAAAAGTCTAAATGAAGATTTAAATGTTGCAAATGATCTATTTGAATTTTCGTCTAATCGAAAATTACTTGATATCTAGCAAAAATTTAGATTGAAATTTCTTAATCTATTAGAAGAATAGTATTTGTTATAGGGATGTTCCCATGTGGAAACCCAATTGGGCCCCAACTGGGCAGCACCGATAACAAAAAATGAAATTAATTAAGAGATAAATCAACAGTGGATGCAATCCTACTCGAATCCTGAAACTTGTCCAATTATTCCGAATTTTTAATTGTCAAAACTTATGTTGAAAAAGCCGATCAGAGTTTGATTTATTGATTGGGCTTACATTGGGCATACCCATAGAACACCCAAATTGGGGGTTTTACATGAATTAAAATATCATTTTAATGACATGAGTAAGTGGATTGAATCCCATCCAAATTCCGAAACTTTTCCAATTATTCAGAAGTTTTAATTATCAAAACTTATGATGATAAAGCCGAGATTTCTTGTTTGGGATAACATTGGGCAAACCCATAGGACGCCTATAGTGGACGTTCTAAATTAATCAACAGATTATTTTAATTATATGATTAAGTGGATGCAATCCCATCCAAACCCTGAAACTTTTCCAATTATTCAGAAGTTTTCACTATCAAAACTTATGTTGAAAAAGTAAAACAGTGTTTGATTTTGTGCTTGTTTGGGCTTAAGCATAGAAGGTCCATATAGCGAGCACTTCCGAGTAAAAATGATTCGACTGAGTTCGACTTGAATTGCCTCAAATCAAGACATGCTGAAGTTGAAAAGTTCGACTTGAGTATGACTTAGTTTTGAGATGGAGCCAGACTTCAAATTATGTCTTGAAGACATAAATTTATCTCTTGGGTCGAATTTTTCGATTCTATAAATTCTTTTACTGATCTTCCTAGGGATGCGATCAGAAAATTTTTATCTGCATTATTTCACAAGATATAAATGATTGAAAAAAGTCTTTAACGCGTGCGGAGCAGCAGCTTGACGCGTATTCTCGTCTTCTTCTCCCATAATTTCTCACACTACTCGCCGCGTCCCTGCATGGAGACCTTCGATGATTGCGAAAACCAAAAGGAAAACCAAAAGGAACCAGTTTATATTAGTATAATTTTGAAAGATTTAATTTCGTAATTTGGGTTGCAGTGTCTCATTTCCAAGGAGAGTTTCATATCGGAAAATTGTTTCCAAAATTTAATTTATAGACATAATATTATACAAAATAAAGTCAACTTTTGACTGCCATTGTGTACTTAATTCCCGGCAGCAAAACCCGTGATTTTATTTTTAAAGTTTCATTTGGGTGAATTTCATATTTTAAGTTAAAAAGGACACGTATGATTTTGCAGAGTGTTATTTTCTATGTTTATTTTTTACAGGAATTTCATGAATTCACTCAAAAATACTTCAAAAACTGTATGTTCACAGTTTCATTAAATAAAATTTTTTTTAATTTCTCAAATCTGTTTGCACTTTTATTTTCATATTGCAATGTTTTCAAAGCCTCTTCACATTCTCATGACTCTGATATGTTTTTCAACAGATCTCCACGTTTTGAGACCCCCTCAAGCTGAAAATAAAGTTTTGGCCATGGCGTCTGTCTGTCTGTCCATTAATCCGTACGAGAACACGAGAACTATTGCAAAAATGAACGGATTAGAGCAAGCTTTGGCACACTTTGTTAGGTTATAAAAGAAAATACGAGCTCGTTTATTAGCTATTTTGGACAGTAAGTCCAAAAGTTAGATCTTTTTCAAAAATTTTTTTACCAATTTTTTAAGATTTAAGAATTTTATGTACGGCCATTCTTAGTATTCAAAAAGCCGAAAAATGTATTTCTATGACTTTTATCGTTAGAAAAAAGATCAGAGTTATATCATTTACAAAATGTACAAAAATAATCCAAAATGAAAATGTTAGGCAAAACAACGCCTAATATGAAAAGTTAAGACAAGGAAACCGTTGCTTTTTAAAAGTCCTACGAGATTATCGTTACAAGTTTTTGAATTTTCTTGAAAGATCGAAGATTCAAATTTTCATCAAAAAAGAAATGATCGAAAATTCCGTTTGGTGCGCAACTATGCCAGAAAAGAATATAGAAAAATAAATGAAAATTGTGCTACTAAAAATTATCTACAAATTTATTATTACTTACTTTTTGATAGGGCATGTAGTTTTTTTATTTTAAAAAAAAATACAAAAAAGTCCGATTTTTGGACAAGCGATACAAGCCACTAAAGTTATTTCACTAAGAAAAATCTATACATTTTTCCTAAATCGTTTTTTAAAAGGATGCTCAGTTTTTGTTTTAATCGTTCAAAAAAACATTAAAACTGAAAAAAATCATTTTTGAAAATTAAATAAAAAAGTAGTGTGATATTAGTATTAATTTTATAGATATAGATGTGGATAAGAATGTACGTAGAATAAACATTTTAACCCTGAGTTTTTGGCAATGAAATGAATTTTTTCGTTGATTAAAAACTTTGATAACTTATTTAAATCCTACTCCTTTCAATTCTTAGTTCACATTTAAGATACATTATCTGTAAATCCTCCAAACTAACTTCCTGATCATACATGTCCCATCTGTTACCTTGCTATGTCCCATCCGTTATCTAAAAGAAGAATTTTATCCAAAATTCTAATTCACATATTTTCGAACTTGACATGTATAAAAAGAAAACTTCAAAAGACAAATCCATTACAAAAAAATTGGTGTTATAACTATTCTCAATTCGCAAAGTTCTGATTGAAAGGAAAAGTAAGTCTGGAAGTGAATACCGTACGAGTCCCATCCGTTACCCTCTTTTTCGTTTTATAACATGAAAATTATCCACTTTAATAGAGTTTTAGAATCTGGAAAATTACAAGTTCATGCATCTTTGTACAGGTAGCATTGCTTAAACAAGATATAGTTGTTTTAAATAAGGATTTTTCAAATTTTTATGCGTGCAAGTGTCCCATACGTTACTTTCGAATGGCCGTAAAACGATTTTTCTGTATAATTATAA
>NC_046665.1:27224913-27239752 GCF_010883055.1 Belonocnema kinseyi | reverse complement strand
TGAATTTTGAATGCTTTGAATTTATTTATGATTACTAATTGTTTTTAAATAAATTTCCAAGTTTACAATTCAAATTTTGAAGACTTGAATCCCATCAAATTGAAAATTATTCATATTTCATCATTGAGAATTTATGAAAATTAAATTTTGAAAGCTTTGAATCTTTATTGATCCCATTTTCAAAACTCTAATCTACCAACATTTCAATATTTAACCTTTTTGGAATTTTTCTGTTTTCTAAATTTCAATCTGAAGCTTTAAAAAATTTCAAGAGATTTCAAAAGATTTAAAAAGATTCCAATGAATTTTCAATTGACTACAGTAATTTAATACGAGATTTTAAAGGATTTGATATATTTTAGGATATTTTAATAGACTACAAGGAATTTTCAAGAGTTTTGAGAAATTTCAAAAGCTTTCAAAAGATTTTAAAGGATATTAAATATTTAAGGAAGTTTGTACAAATGTTAAGAAATTCTCGATTTATTTTTAAAATTAACAGGAATTTTAAAGAATTTTAAATAAGTATTTTTAAAATCTTTAAAAAAATTCAAGGTATGTTTTTCAAGGAATTTTCAATTGATTTAAATAATGTAGTATGAGATTGTAAAAGATTTGAAATATTTCTGGTTTTTTTTTATGTAAAGGGATTTTCAAGAGATTTGAAATTTTTTTGAAGATTTTAAATATTTTAAGATGTTTTAAAACATCCCAAGGAATTTTCAATTAATTTCAATAATTTAAAGCAATTTCAAAGAATTTTAACGATTTTTTTCAACTTTTCTGATTCAAAGTGCAACTACTTTGTTAAAAATCTAGTCTTTTTCGTTGATGATTCATCAATTTAGTTGAAAAAACTTGTTTTCTGAAAATTTAACTATTTTGTAGTATTTTGTGTAATTTTTTTTTAACTACACGAAAATTAATCTTTTTTGTCGAAAATTTAACTATAATTAAACATTAATTTTTTGTCTAGAAAATTAGACTTCGAGGAAAATAAATTTCTTTTGTGCAAAGTTCATGTATTTGATTTAAAATGCCTTTTTTTTAGTATACAATTCAGCTTGGTAGATTAAAATTTAACTTGTTGTTAAAAAATTTAACTATTTTGTTAAACATTATTCCATTTTCAAAAGAAGGTTTCATCTTTTAAATTAAAAACTCGAGTTTGAATTTGAAAATTTTTACTATCAAATTCTGGGTTAAGAATTATTCTCTTTTGTTTGCAAATTCAACTAATTGGTTGAACCTTTAAACAAAAGAGATCAATACTTAACGCGAAATTTAATAATAAAAATTTTCAAACTAAAAATCGAGTTTTTGATTCAAAAGATGAACGTTTCTGTAGAAAACAGAATAATGTTCAACAAAATAGTTACATTTTTAAACAAAAGAGATTAATTCTGAACTTCTCAAAAAAGATGGCTTTTTAGGAAACTTTAGATAAAATGTTCCACAAAAGTAAAAAATGAATCTGGAAAATGCCCGTTTTTCCTCTAAACTTTAGGATACTTCTTGGTGTTTGAAAATTCGGGCTATAATTCCCGGTTTTCCCAATCTATGACTACCCAACTTAACTTGTGCAGTATTATTTATTACTTTCTCATAATTTATGATTGAGAAAGTATTGGAATTTCATAAAATTTGACACCGTAGTTTTTGAACAGACCTCCATGTTTAGAGAAACCGTCCATCCGTCTGTAAACACGATAACGTGAAAACAGAATCAAATTAGAATACAAACGACGATAGATAATTAAAAGGTTTGAAAGCATGTTAAATAAGACTTGATCATCGAAAATATTATGAAAAAAATCGAAAGTTCAAATTTTGAACCAAGCGACGCCAAATACGGGAAACATTTTGTGGAGGAATTTCAACGTTTAAAACTCCTGCATGATTTATTTAAACCACATTTTGAAAGAACTCTTCGTTTTTAATTTATTTTTTGAAATTGATATACATAAATCACAAATATACATATTATGCCAAAAGAGGCGAGATGCATACAATTTTCAATATAACACAGCGAGTTAGAGAAAAATGTCCGATGGAAGGATTGTAGCTTTTTATTGTCACGATAAGAATGTGTACCTGACAGCCTGCAGAGCTTTAAGCAATTTAATTTTTAACTATATACACTTAATTACGTAGAAAATTCAGAATGTAAAGATGCATTCAAATACTGGGATCTAAAAAAGGTTTGTTTAATAAATGTTCATTCAAGCATTGCAAATGCAAAATTAAGTAACCAAGCGGGAAGAGCGAGATCCGACAAGCGCAAGCCCTAGTTGCGTTCAAATTTGTGAGAAATTCAAAAACTTAATTTTCAATGTCAATTTATAAATACATTGCCAGTATAGGGATGACATATTTCGAAGACATTTTTAAAAGAAAAAAAGAAAAATGATGAAATATTGTTTCGTAGTAGGGTGTCCGAAATGAACCTAAGAAGGTTTTCTTGAGATTGGTGCCAGATGTGAAGCACAGCGTAGGCATTGTGACCTTCGGGGCTTAGGACCATGCTGCTGTCCGGGGTGAGGTAAGGGGCCATGCAGTGCAGTGAGTCACCTCATCTCTGGTACAACAGCGTAGGCGTGCTTAAAGATCTCCGTAATATTTGGCCGCTAGGATCGGTAGTTACTGGCCTTAAATTTACTCCATGCAGAAACTTCGTTAAACTCTGTTTTTTTTCATACTTCGTTAAACTCTGTTTTTTTTCATATTTATTTAAGAAAAATTGTTTAGATAGGTACGTTCATTTGTAGATGAAAAGTCAATAGATGTTATTAATGTTGTAAATATGTGAAATAATCATTACGAGCCGAGAAATTAGTCTTCAAATGTAGAGTAAGTTTGACTAAGCTTATTGTTAATTTAATAAATGTTTATTGCAATTTCAAAACACTATAGACATAGAGCATTCTTTTCTTAATGCAGAAATACCATATAAGTCATATTTTTCATTGTAATTTCAAAGACAATAGAGTGCAACGATGAACTTACAAAAGCTCATGTCTCCAGCCCTCTTAATGGGCTTTCTTTAAAATTTGACATACAAATTTTAAAATATTTTAGCTTTGTTACAAAGTCTACTTGATTTAAAAAATATCACTTTTAGTAATTCGTTATTTCATTGTAATAGAAAAAAATATTTTAGGATTTATCATATACCTTGTTTATCATCTAAAGATATAATGATTTTATTTATTTTATAGTAGCATTATATTTTAAAAAGTCATTATAAAAAAATACTTCTTTATCACTATATTTAAAAGTGTTGAATATCCGGGACTAAAACAAAATAACGAAAAAATGAATAACAAAATCATAAATTAGTAAGAAAAAGAAATTGCCGAATTACAAAATAAATGAACTGTTAAATTCGCATAAATATTTCTATTCCTGAAATTTAAGTTTAACGAAATTTAAAATTTGCCGAAAATAATTAATAAATTATTAATTAGTGATTAATTAAATTGTTTGACTTATTTATAATGATATTAATAGCTCATAAATTAATAATCAATTAAATATGTTCAGCAGTTCGAAATTTCGAGAATTAAAATATTTGTGGGAATTGAACAATTCGTTTACTTTACAAATTGGTCTTGAAGCCGGTGAATTTTAGTTTTGGATATTTTTAAATTCGAGATTTTATTTTTTGTCAATTAAAATGTCTTGTCGTTATTTGAAATTTGGAAAATTTTATAATTTGATAATAATACATATTTTTGGCATTTTTTTTCATTTATTTGTGTATTCTGTTATTTATTTTTAAATTATTTTCTATAAGTTCTGAATATCTATGCAATTTTTTTGTTTTTTTCAATTGTGTCAATTATGCCGCTTTTTCCTATATTAAAGAAAATAATACGTGAGTACATAAGTCTCATTTACTACCTGACTCTACACTAAGAAGAAAAAATTATTTTAAAGGGTTTTTCATATTTATTTTGTAATTTGTATGCATTTTTTTATGGTACGGCATGGTTTTGTAGAACAAAGTTACTACTAGCGCCACCGCACGGCTGTTTTCAACTCTCGTGACACATTTTTTGCATTGGGCAGTACAGTGGAAGCACCCCCCTGCTCTTGAGGCAAGTTTACGCCGATCATCTCAGCCAAGACAAGCCTCGACTTGAGACAAGTAAACGCAGTTTCACTTGCCGTGGCCATAAAAGTAAGACGAACGCCTAGATCTCGACTAACCTTTGAGAAGCAGTCAGACATCGATGTCTTGGAGACGAGCTCAATACATAAACCAAGTCGAACTCAAGTTAAAGAATTTTACTCGGGTTATCGGAGCTAACAAGTCTGGCTCCAAAATGTAACCCCAATTATATCGATAGAGGGCAGTGCGGAAATAAAATGTCGACTGTGGTCAGCTGGTATTTACATCGGTAAAGTTGTTGTTAACTGCATCTGTTTTCAAATAAGTATAACTCGGCATATTTCTTATGAAAAATGCCGTGCGAATGATAAATTATATACACTAGTGAAAAAATAGTCAGCGATTCAATCAGAATATAGCACTCATATTTCATTTATATATATGCAAGTAATTCTTAAACTATAAATTTACATACTAAATGAATTACCCTACCGAAAGAAATCTCTGAGTATATTCTAAAGATTCTCTAGGGTCAGAGAAGCTCAGAGAAATTCTCCGCAGCCACTCAGGAACATATATTCAAAGGTCCAGGTAGTTCTTTTAAATGTTTTAAAGGCTTTATAATGTCCTTTCCGAAATTGAAATAGAAATACGATCATAAATAAAAAGCAGAGAGGCTGAAATTGAAATAAGAATTCGATCATAAATAACAAGCAGAGGGGCTATATCAATAGAGTAGCCGACACTCAAGGGTCCTTTGTTCAGCTTTCGGATTAAATTTTAGAAGTAGATTTGTTTAAATTTCATAGTTAACAGCCTAAAACATAATAATTCGGAATCTACGGGTTTCGAGGATTTCAGATATCTAACTTTTTTTAAATGCTTAAAATTTGGAATTAATACGTTTCTCGTAAATGGAATAAGATACGCAAAAAAAAAACATTTTTTAATTCAACTAGAAAATAGTATATTAGCATATAAGTTATAATTATAAATAAGTATAATGAGAAAATTCATCCATTAAAAAAAGTGTTGATAATTTGAAGAGAAATCTAAAAAGGGAGAGTCAGGTTAGCGATGGCCAACTACTGTAAATAACTCTGCCCGCCCGGTACGTGACGAATACAAAAGGAACATTATATTACCGTCGCACCACTCTTAAACGGACCACTAAACGGATCTTGAAAAGGACCCAAATCTCTCAGACTATCTCAGAGAATAAATCGTTTCAAATCAACTCTGCTTATAGTCTCAAATGGGCCAGGCTATTTCGCTGAGGAATACTCAGAGAATTCTATCGGTAGGGAAGCTCTAAATTAAAATCGAAATTTCCTAAAAGCGACAAAGATATCAGTAGAGTACAATAACATGTGCAAGGGAAACAACATTACATAAGGATTATTTTTAAACTTAGCATTTTCTAATTTTGAAACCCCCACCTGTATTGGTTAACGTACGCGGCTGCGCGTGCCGCAACGCCGCAGACAGCCACTGCCGTCTGTACTAAAGCAGTCGCAAACGCCATTTTTTTTGCAGTCGAGACTGTTTAACCTTTCGTAAAATGAGGTTATTTTTACCAAGTTCCTTCTAATTTGAAGTTGAAATAAACAAAATAAGTGGTCGCCTTGCGCTGTTTCTCATACTCAGTTGAGTATTTGTACTAAACCAAATATATTGCAGAAAACACCCCGTCAGATGCTTTTAGGAATGAGCTGACAGTTGGAAGACTCAAATGAAGTTCAAAAGGAATAAGAGAATGCTAGAAGTCCTTAAGTCATAAATAAGCACGAAATTAAAAAAAAAACAATAACAAATTTGTATTATTTATTATTTTCAACTCTATGAATTATATTATCGTGCTGTTTTCTTCATTAATTGGGTATAAAAATATAGCCCAACTAATAGCGCATTCGTTTATCCTGCACTGGTGTAGAGTAGGAGTACTCTGATCGCAGGATAACAGCTTGTTACCTCAACGTGGAATTTTTTGGGCTGCGCAATTGGGCCCCCAACTATTAATTGGACAATCTGGTTGGGGCCCAGTCTGACCCCAACTAACTTTTCCACATAGGGTTTTTTTTTATCTGAAATCAAGGTTACAAATCGAGAACTTAGTCTTTAAAGTAAGGTAATTACGATCAAGCAAATTTTTAATATAATCAACATTCATTCAAATTTGATAAAAAAACATCTCTAGCTTATTCTTTTACGAATCTAGAAATTCCACATAAATCATATTTTTCGCAATATTTTCAGATAAAATTGCCCACAAAAGTTTTTATTCGATCGGAAGAATTTTTTTTGCTTTCAAGCGAGGGGTTAGTCACTGAGAAATCTCAGATTTCTGCGCTGGAAATCTTAGGAGAACTCTGAGGAATTCTTGGAAATCTTTCGCCAAGCGTGGAGCATTCACACCAAAAAGTATTCACACGTTCGGGATGCACACGCTGCCTCGGTGAGACGACATACGGTCGACTCCATCCAAAAGCCTCCATCCGAAATTATAGCTTACCCAAGTCCGATTTCTCCTCGAAAGTCCCGATCTCGAAAAGTTTTGAAAATCTGGGCAATCCCAACAATCTCAAATAAATCTTAGTACTTTCTATGCGAATTCGATCGAGACTGCCACATTCATAGCTTTAAGATATCTATATTTCTTCGTGAGAAGGCCCTCGCTTTCAAAAGATCTATCATCGGTATAGGCTTAACATTTTTCTGATCAATGCATTCTGAGGTACAATTTTGAAAATATGTCAACATTGTTTTAAAAATAACATTTTTTACTAACGCTGTGAATTGTAAACGGTTCATCGTATGAAAAAATTGCAAAAGTAAAAAGTGACATTGTTGCTTAGGGATGCGAAAAATTCTTTTACCATTCTTTTTGTTAATAAATAATTAAATTCTTTTTAAAAATTGTTTAAACAAAAACTGACCAGGATTTGGAAAAAATAATAAAAGATATTCGTAACACGGAGACTTTTTAAACCATTTTAATAAAAGTTCTCTCGGAGGCCTATCAAAATTATCCGATTACATCAAAACTCAAATAGATCATTTTCAAAATTTAAAACAAAACGTTTTAACGAACTCGATACATTTTTGTTAAAGTCTGGTACGTAAAAAATACACTTGCAAATTATCCTAGTGGTATTTTTAATTTCTATGAAATTTAAAAACTTAAATGCGTTTCAACATTTTGAAAATCTTCGAAAACCAGTACAAACTATTTTTCTGATAAATTAAGAATTTTCAATCTTAACTTTTACTAGAAATGAAATATATTTCAAAACTATCCCAATTATATTTTTCGATTAGAATAAAATTAGGACAAAATAATTTTAAAAAATGTCTTTGCTCTATAATTTAGGCACATTTAGGGCTCACTTCATGCCTTATTGTCAAATTTAATGTTCCGCAATTTTTAGAAAAAACCTCTAGTCATGCTAGCTTAACGTTAACCTAGCAGGATCACACTAAAGGCTCACTTAGGGCTCCATGAATATGATATTTAAATTTAACAAAAAATGGCGTAAACAATAATTGTTTAAACAACTTTTCCACACAAAAAAAATTTAATTTTCGTTTCTGTTGAAAAATTTCAGGCTCATTTAAGGCTCCTAAAATATCATCGGCCCAAGGTCGTGCGATATTTCCTTAACCCTTTTTTTTGTTATATATGGTGTCGTGCCACCTTAACGTTATAAAAAATACGTGAAGAAAACCATAAAATCCATTTTTACTTATCGCCTAATTCAGGGCTCCTTTAGGACTAATTTGGGCCGGTATTCCCTAATTTTGGTTCTAGTATTTTTTGTAAAAATAGATCAAAAATTGTTTAAACATTTTTTAAATGTTTAATTATTATATTCACAGAGCCCTAAATTAGCCCTAAATTATTCTATGAGGTGAATTTTCTGTAAAATCATTTTTATTACGTTTTACATCAATCTTGAACTAACTTATTGTTAAACTATTGCAAACACGATTTTTTACAAAAAATAAAAGAGCCCAAAATTTGGGACCACTGGCCCAAATTAGTCCTGAATGAGCCCTAAATTATGCGAGGAGTAAAAATTGGTATTATGGTTTTGTTCATATAGTTTTTATAAGGTTAAAGTGGCACAACACCATATATAACAAAAAAAAAGGAGGAAAGGAAATATCGCGCGACCTTCGGTCGATGATACAACAGAAGCCTTAAAGGAGCCTGAACTTATGCAAGAGAAGAGAAAATATTTTTTTGTGAATTTGTTTAAGCAAAAATTGTTTAAACTTTTTTTAAATGTTTAATGATCATATTCCTAGAACCCTGAATGAGCCCTAAATTATTCTATAACGTGAGTTTTCTGTAAAATCATTTTTATTACGTTTTATAGCAATCTTGAACCAACTTATCTTTAAGCTATAGCAAACACTATTTTTTCAAAAAATACTAGAGCCCAAAATTTAATACTACGGGCCCAAATTAGTCCTCAATAAACCCTAAATTATGCGAGGAGTAAAAATGGATTTTAAGGTTTTCTTCACGTATTTTCTATAATGTCAAGGTAGCACAACATCATATAAAGGATGATTTTTTAAACTTGAAAGTTTCAAATATCATTTAAGATTTCAAACTTTTAAACACCCCCACCCCCAGGGGGCGGTGTAGGGGTACCGATTTTAACATCAGCGTATGTACTCCTCAGAGTGATTAAATTTTGATTCATTACATTTTTTCATAGAGTGGCTATTTTTTAAGATATTTGAAAGTTTCAAGTTAAAAAAATCACCCTCTATAACAAAAAAAAGGGCAAAGAAAATACCACAAGACTTTCAGTTGATATTTCAGGAGCCTTAAATGAGCCTAAAACTATGCAAGAGAAACGAAAAGAAAATAATTTTTTGTGGTAAATTTATTTAAACAATAATTGTTTAAACAATTTTTTGTTCAATTCAAACAGCATATTCATGGAGCCCTAAGTGAGGCTTAACATAGGGTAGAAGAAGAAATTTGTTTAGTTCATTTTTACCAGAATTATTTAAACAAAAATTGTTTAAACAATTTTTTACAATTTTTTATTATCATATTGCCAGAGCCCTAAATTATTGTGGAAAGAAATAATGCCTAAGTAGTTTTTTTTCTCTGTGTGGTCCTGCTAGGTTAACGTTAAGCTAACATGACCACAGGTTTTTTCGAAAAGTTGAAAAGTTAATACGGCATGAAGTGAGCGTTAAATAAGCCCTAAATTATAGAGCAAAGAAATTTTGAAAAATTAGTTTTTTACTATGTGCGGTTCTGCTATCTTAACTTTAAGCCCTAAATTCCCTATAGGTTTTCAATCCATTTTTGCGATGTGGTCCTGCCAGCTTAACGGACCGTGAATTACTTATTACTGCATAGAACAAATTAGGTGAATGTAGGTTCATTTGCTGCAAAGCGTTATCACCTTTCAACCTGTTAGGCTAAATCACGGTTATTTTACTTTATCTGGTGTATATTTCATAAAAACCTTCCATAAAGTCCCCGGCATATGGACAGCCGCACAAATTTCATTTACCTAATAGTTAAGTCTTTTATAAACTTTGACTCCCAAAAAATTCAAATGTATGATTAAACTTAAACTTTGTTTATTTAATAATTCATAACAAATCATTAAAAAGTGAAAGAATACCAACCGGAAATGTCGATTTTTTTAACCAAACATGTAGCGCCTTACGGCTTGCAACACATGGTGTGACGTTATGCGCCCTCAAAGCTGAAGAAAATTCATGAGTGATTTTTTGTTAAGTGCTCCAATTTTAACGTTGCTGAGACTCGAGGAGTAAAGGGTAAATGGTAAATGGATTGAGTGACGTTAAACCTTTGAAACATTTATTTTTAAATATTTATTTTAATAATTTAGAATGATAATTGCTTTAGGCGAATAGTTAGATATATTCAATATTGCATCCGGAAAACATTAACTCACTTTTTATAGATGCTTTTATAAATACTTGTATAAAATTGTTATAAAAATTTTTATTATCAGAATAATAGTTATTTTTATAAATACTTTATTTTATAATAAACGGGCGGGGTATCTGTTCGTGAGTTTCTAAATTGAGAAAAAAGTACACTTTTTCCGAGGTGAAGTCGAAAAAGTTTAGCAAGAATGAAAGGTGCTTTCATGCCATTCAGTAATGAAAAATGAAATCATTCACGTGCCCACCACTGCTCTTTTTACAGGTCTGCATCCGATGGTCGAAATTTTCGATGACTCTATTCAATAAACTTTAAGCCCGAATGTTATTCTGTAGGGCTTGAATTGTTCGATGGGAATTGGCATTCTCCGCGCAAAGTTCTGGTAAATTCATATTTTTCAAAAAATGTCTTCTCGAAATAATATATCATGTCCCGTACAAAACTTAAAGCAATGTAATCGTATTGTCTTACAATTTTAATCAAATAATCTACATTCAGTAGAAAAGTAACCATTAAAATATATGGTACCCTTTGGTCTATGACTGAAATGCCAATGTATCGGAACTTTTAATTGAAAGGCATACATGCATTTACTTTCTTGTATTTAACGAAAAAATAGCTCACCTGTTCATATTTCTCTAACTCCTGGTGATAGATTTGTCTGATTTGCGCAAGCTTAGCACGGTAATCTGAGTGCTCAATGGCGTTGTCCGGCTGTCCCGGAGGTCCTGCGGCTGCAGCCGCGGAGGCTGAGGCTGCAGCACCAGCTCCTCCACCTTTTTCTGGTCCTGCTACACCTTCTGCTATTAACATATTGTCTAGCCTCATTAGCTGAGGATCAGGTGGTTCCTCTTCCTGAGTGTTCCTCAGCGAGAGTACTGAAAAAAAAAAAATTAGGCAACGCGCTTTCACTATACAAACATTATTTAAAATGCTCAGGATTAAAGATTGGAACCTATTAAATTTTTGATTTAGTGAGAACGATCAGTCAGGCAATCGGGTAGTCACGCGCGCGCCATCGTTCCGTAATGGTCATTATTTTAGCATAACATTTTTTTTAATTTCATTTCATTCTCCATAATAATCTATCCTTCTATAAAATGAGTAAATATTTTGAAATACTGAAGATAAGATTCAAATATTATTATTATTTTAACATTAAGCCATTTCCCTTGCGGGGTAGAGATGACTCACTCGGTGGGAAAGGGAGTAATGTGGGAAGGGGGGTCAATATCTCTAGTAATCACATCAAGTGAAGAGCCTCACAAAGTAGTCATGTGAGGTTTCACACTTAGGTCCATTAATATCCAAGGTCTTTTGTTTCAAGCGTCATTCACTCTACTGAAATTCTTTTTATTAACCATTTGCCGCCCTACTTTTCTGTCCTGACATACTTCTCTAGCTTCCTTCAAATCCATGCATTTTTTATGCAGGCTCTCGTGTTTCTGTGGCTTCTTATGTCTCTTTTAATTATGGTTTCATTCACATATTCTAACGATTCTTTCCGCGGTTTCTATCTGGGTACACTGCTATTTACTTTACCTTGATACACTTGTTTCATTAGTCCTTCATCTGTCATTCCTCAGAACATCCGAAACATCTTAACCAATTTCTATCCCATGTATCAAATAGTGTCTCTTCTGCAACGCATTTTTTCAGGAGTATCTCGTTACTCACTTTTTCTTTCAATGTTTTCTCGCATATTATGTGCAGAAATCTCTCGTTATTCGCGTTAATTTTACCTTTGTCCTTTTCTTGATAGATAAATCGTTAAAATACTCATATTTCGATATTTTTACATGCTTAAATTTTGTTGGAAAATTCTTATTAATTTTCATGGCCGTATATCACGTAACAAGGCCTACAGGTTGGAGCTATTCCTTTTTAAAATGCATACCCATCACAAATACATTCCCTTAGTTATATATTTTGATACTCTCTAATTAAGTAGGTTAGACTTGAATATAAATTATGTTTTGGCCACTTTGACAATTGTTTTTACTTTTTAAATCGCATTGTCAAAAAGGGTCAACTTTTCGGCAATCACCCTGAAAATCTTAAATAATGTGATTTCTGCTTGATGAAAGTAGTATGTGAAATGAGGAAGAAAATTGTTACTTTTACTATTATCAATGTATTTTTAACATTTGGGTATTATAGAACAAAAGAAAATAGAAGTTGCGAATGGGAGAGAACCTCTTCTAAAAATCGTTACTTTACAAAGCCGTGGAGCAGGCAGCCGAGACCCTTGGCCAACAACTCCTCGATAATAAAATGCACGGAAACTTTCACAGAAATGTAGAAGATCAGGTCTTGTCGAAGAAGTAATCTTTTGCTTTCCTCAGATCATCCACAAGCATGTCAAAGACACACTGAGTACCTACAAAACATACTATCCAGGTGCTCCACTCACCTGGTAACAACGTACCTCTACAGACTAATGCAATCCTGTGAGTGCTTTAGTGCCATCTTTGTCGCTCTTACAGTCTTAAATTCGACCCTATTCTATCGAACGCTCCGAGGGAGATCAAGTCAATTGTCCAAAACGAAAAACCCTCACATCATTCTCCAGGAATTCGAGAAACCAATTATATTTACTGCCAAGGAGAAGTAGGAGAGGCATCACGAAATTAAAATGGAAATGCAGTGAATGTATCCAAAATAATCGGTTAAAATAATTGTCCTTATGCTCGATGTTCTAAGAGGTGCGAAACTACCACTGGTTCGTAACCCCAAGCCATACCCGCGTCAGAGATAATCAGCAGTTTTTCTCTGACCTACTGTGTCGACTCTTCTGAAACCATTCAGTTACTGTGGACCACCCTCCTAAACCAGAGAGGGTCGAGGAAATTTGGACAAAAGTCTACAAGTACAGCATCCAGTGAATAAACACACAGAGAACACAAGTAGCTTAAAGAGCGGTGCAGACTTCATAGAATCTGAGGAGGAATGCCCATATTTCATTACGGATGAGGTGAAAAAAGTATTATGCCCGCATTTTCACCATATACCTATAGATGCTTCTTTGGAAAACCCGATTTACTGTATCACATAGAAAACATCCGTTGGCAACTAACAGCAGACAGTCATCTTTCAAAGCAATAACATGACCAGTCTCATATTCTGCCTCATTCTCATGCTACTTCTCAAGGGTACTTCTGCGGAAAACCTTGCTGTCGAAAGCATAAGGTTACTCATATATTTTAGATAGAGGATATCAGGATCTATGCCGGAAATGCAGCGCAACTGAATCTGGCTCTGCGTATTGTCAAGAAAAGTACTTGGGAAATTTGAAGTGTTTGGAATAAAAAAAATGCGCCAATATTCATTTCAAGCAAGGATAAATTACTAGCGCTCCCAGGAACGCTAAGCTCGTCGACAAAAGCGATATACGATACCTTAGCGCCGGAGAGAACTATACATACCTTGGCGTACCACAGAGCCGCATTCAGAAACAAAATATCTGCTACGGACATGCTTGCTGTCCCGGAGTGGTTTCATGGATAATGGACGAGCTCAGATCCCTTGGCATCAGATCATGAACGGCCATGCACATAAAAAAAAAGCATGCACCGTAAATCGTCAGTTCCGCGACTTTATATCTGAAGGCGTCAAGGTGGTCATGACATACTGAATATCGAATGTGTTCACAACAGGATCATTCTGGGTGCAGAATATATAGTCGCAAATTGATGAGACTCTATTCTTTAAATCGCTAAGAAACACGAAGAAACGGGCAACTTACCATTTTTGTATAAACAGCGGAGAAGGCTGCAGAAAAACGTAGCCTTGACTTTAATGTCGGGGGGGGGGGGGCAAATGCATCAAACATCATCCATCTTCTGTACTAACTTCTAAAGGCTCGGATCACGAAAGCAAAGTAGAAAGCCTTCGGAAAACAACTTTTTGACAAGAGGATGCACGGCATCTTCCACAGAAATGTGAAAGCTCAGTCGATGCTGTTTGAGCTAACGTTTCCTTTTCTAAAATTGTTCGCAATAGAGTCAGGCACAGGAGGTTTCATTTTGACGTGTCCAAAACAATGTAATTTCCGCTTTAGCATACCGTCGCTACTTTTTAAACCAAGACATGCCCGATAATAACTACATAGCGTTCCATGCACACTCTGAGCACCTAGGGCACATACGATCTGGTTGTCCAACTCACGCGAGTACGACGTATATCCAAAGCCACAATGTGGCACTAAGAGATCTTTATTACTATCTCTGTACATTTTACAACATTAGCCCTGATACCACTCCGCCAAATTCTTCTAGGGAAATCGAGTCAATTTTTGAAAACCAGAAGTACCGAATATACTAGAACTAGATATTCACCATAATTGTTTCTATCGCGCACTGGAGGCTTAAAATAGTTATATTTTCCTTCGAGAAATGAACCACATTCGTTATTAATTGCAGTAACCTACAAGAACATCACAGATAAGAAGAATGGCAAAGAAGAGAGGTATAAAGACCTTATAAGGGAGTTGCGACAGTTATAACCAGAATATTCTGTTGAGCTAGTCGCCCTGATCATCGGTGCTCATGGAGGTGTCAAGATTACACTAGTTCATAATCCGAAAAGCATCCCTGCTTTTTAACGAAATGTTGAGGCACTTGCGAGGAAAATGCAGAAGGCGGTCCTCCTGGGTCTTCGTGTGTCCTCAGCATGGAACAGTGATCCCAGATCTGAAACGAGATGCGGTCCAATACTATGACAGGGCTATGTCCGTGTGAATATAGTAGGAGACGCTGTAAATGACGAGTTGCGCGCGC
>NC_046665.1:27222722-27224813 GCF_010883055.1 Belonocnema kinseyi | reverse complement strand
GAGTTTTCAAATTCAGAAGAGGAGAAATGGGTTGCGCGCGCAACTCAGTCATTTACAGCGGCTCCTACTATATTCACACGGACATAGCCCTGTCATAGTATTCGACCGCATCTCGTTTCAGATCTGGGATCACTGGCATGGAAGAGACTGTTGCCGGCAATGTTACTAGATCCATGCTTAAGCGAGTCACAGGTTGGGTGCGCCCGAGTCGCACGAATACCACGCACGTTTGAATAGCCCAAAATCGCACGCTTTCAGCCTGAAGTATCTCAAAGTAGCGACTTTCATAATGTCGTTCGGAGGAAAGGAGATAAAAAGTACACAAATGATAAATATATTATCTTTATTACATTTGCATATATTATATTTGCAATTTACTTTAGGATCAGAATTACACTAGAATCATGTAGTTCATTAGAATCACATAGAATAATTAAAATCCGTACTTCCCCATTATTATGCTTAAACACACTGGCCAGGTAACAAATTCGATATAATTCTGCTATCCCGACGATTACTCACACGTGCCACGGGCCTTCTTCTATCCAGTTGAATAATGAATCACGATTACGATTGTTGTTGGTGTTAACGTCTCGATCAATCAGAGCGCAGGAGCCGACATTGGAAGCAGTGCTCTCAATGTGGGTCAAGAAAAGTAAACATAAAATCAGAATAGAAGAGAAGAAAATACAAAAAGACTTTGAAAGAACAAAGAAACTGCTCGTTAAAAAAATGATAAAATGATGATAAGACTGCCGGTGCAGACAATATTAACGTTTCAATGAATAAACACGATGGCAAGTACATACCACATAGACTGAGAATTGAGAAATTATCTATAGAAATGGGAGAAGTTCTAGACGATTGGAAAAAAGCGATTATCGTACCATTATACAAAAAAAGGAGATAAAAGTAACTTCAATAATTACAGAAGGATCAGCTTATTAAGTACCTTGAGTAAAATACACTCAAAAATACTTATTCGTAGGGTAATCAAAAAAAGCAAAAGGAAAGATTTGGGAAGTCTAAAGTGGGTTTATGCCAGGAAGATCATGTACGGGTAAACTATTTAGCTTAAGGCAGATCACAAAAAAAAGGTTGAGTAGGAAAAAAGTTTTCTGTGCATTTTTTGACCTAGAAATAGCTTTTCACAAGACAGAAGTAAACTTTTGAAATTTCATTATATTCATGGATAAGTTCTTAAGAATGGCAATATGCAACATTATCTTAAATGATGAGAGAATGGAACAAGTTGATAAGAACATATATCTTGGTAGCCTATTCATTAGTGACCTTGGACTGGCTTCGGGGGAATCGAAACGTAAACAGTGAGGGCCGCCTGACTCTTTTTCAATTGGAACATATATCTATATATAATGTCGCAACCGCTCTCGCCCTGCTCCTCTAAGAAACTGCGTGAGTCGGCAGTTCTAGGGAGGCTAAGAACGGGGTGACTGAAAACGAGAATTTGGTGTACATAATTCTATATGTATACTGACTGTTCTATACGATAGCGAGACATGAACCTATCAAGAAAAGGATAAAAGTCAAATTAATACGATTGGCATGAGATTCCTGCGCATAATATGCGGAAAAATATTGATGGACAAAGTGAGTAACAAGATAATCCTCAACCAAATGTGATGCAGACGAGCCAGTAGTTGACACATGGGAAAGGAGTCGGCCAAGGTGGTTCGTACATCTTAACCCTTAAACGGCCAAAACGCCACTACCGGGACACCGCTTTTCAACGGCCAATAACTAAGACTATTCGAGACTAGAAAAAATTGAGACACATATATTTTTATTGTTTAAGATCTCCTCTTTCCGACGGTGCCGATGAAATTCCTCAAAAAATTTATTTATTATCCCAAAATGCAGTTTAAACAAAAAAAAAAAACGTGATTTTTCGTGCCTATTTTTTTTGTGAACCATTTTCCAAAGCTTTTCGAGTCTGTAATTAACCTGAAATCTCACTAACCGGTGGACTAAATGTCTAAACTTTGAGAATCCATGGTTCAAAGATCGATTTTTCGTTTTAGTATTTTCAAAATGGCGTCTTAATGGCAAAATTTTTGTGAAAACATTCAT
>NC_046665.1:27219004-27222622 GCF_010883055.1 Belonocnema kinseyi | reverse complement strand
TTTTGCGCCGATTCATAACCATGGATGAAACCTGGATCCACTACTACACTCCTGAGTCAACGCAACAGGCAAAACAGTGGGTTCCACCAGGCCAAAGTGCCCCGAAGCGCCCAAAAACGCAACAATGGGTCGGAAAGGCTATGGCCTCCGTATTTTGGGATGCACATCTTGAAAAAGGTAAAACCATAACCGGAGCATACTATTCATCATTATTGGACCGATTGAAAATCGAAATCGCCGAAAAACGACCGCATTTGAAGAAGAAATAACCGCTTTATCATCACGACAATGCGCCTGTTCATTCATGCTTAGTTGCACAAGCAAAATTGCATGAAATCGGCTTCGAATTGCTTCCCAGCCACCGTATTCACCAGACTTGGCCCCCAGCGACTATTACTTGTTCCCTAACCTGAAGAGATAGCTCACCGGTAAGCGTTTTTACTCAAATGAGGAGCCCATAGCTGAAACTGAGGCGTATTTTGGAGACCTTCCGATTGAGTACTTTTCGGACGGTATCAAAAAGTTAGAAAATCGTTGGACTCGCTGTATCGACCTAAAAGGAGAGTATGTTGAAAAATAAAACCGACTTTGGCCAAAAAAACGTCTCCGGGTTTCACTTTTCAGGGACTTAACAGGCTGCCTAGTAAGAAGCCACAGAAACACGAAAGACTGCATAAAAAAGTTCATGGAGGTGAAGAAAGCCAGAGAATTATGCCAGAACCTATTGGCCTGGGATCGCTAGTAGATACAGGGTATACCTTTGGAGACCCCTGGCTTAATGGTATAATAACATCTGGTATCATAGTTTGCATAGACGATGTTAAAATTACCGCGCCAAATGATACAGAGCATTTTGAAATTTTGGATCGCGTATTATCAAGATCGACGGAATACAATATTCGTGTGAATTTAGACAAATGCAAATTTTTACAAGATCAGATTCAATATTGCAAATGCATTATTGATTAAGTTTGTGTACGTAATGTAAGATAAAAATGGAGGAAATACAAAATGTACTGCACCCTACAAACGTAAGCAAAACTAGAGCTTTTATCGGATTAGTGAATTACTATGATATATTTTTCGGAAATTTAAGCGACTTGTTTCTACTGATTTTTCTAATAAATATAACACGTCAAAGTTCACTGTCGTGAAATTAACGCCGTTGACCGTGTTTTGCACCTTAACCAAACGGCAACTTTATTGATATAATTAGCGTACGACGGTGTCAAAGAATAGAGAATTTGTTCCCAATAAAATTAGCTAGTGAAGTTAGTTACAATCTTAAGCAATTTTTTTTGTGACTTATTCAAACTTTTTTAGAGAGGTAAATACTTTTGAAACCCATATCAGGTATGGTTAAGATGCAATCACTCGCTAGGAGCTACTGCTGACGTCCAGGAATAGCAAATCATACTGAATCCATTGTAAAAAATTGTTCAGAATGTAACAACATAAGAAGCAATCCAAATAAAGTTAAAATACATCCTTGGAAGTAGAACTCGTAATGATATGCTGAAAAACTGCGATAACTATAGAGCAGGGCTCACCAAAAGGCAGCCATTGGCTGCATTGGCTGCCAGTGGCAGTCAAAAGACTAGGTCAAACTGGCCCTAATAAATCTTGCCGTTCGACTGGTTTCTATCCGTTCACGGTCATTATACCTCCCGCCGCACCGGGCTTGAAAAACATTATCCTTTCCAAAAATGAAATACAATTAGAAAAATATATATCTCCGTTTGATTTAATAATATAAAAATAAATATAACCGTTTTATTGAATAATATTTATATATTTCACACAATTGATACAATGTATAGTGATAAAATGTTTAAATGATATTGTTCAAATTTCTTTATTAAATATTTATTGAAATAAGCTATAGCTATAATATGACTATGTTATCTATTAATACTTAATGATTAATAGGTAGTTACAAAATTAATAAGAAAAATTAATATAATGCTTGAAAGGTGGAAGAATTAAGCAATTACTATATTTTATTGCAAGTTTTATAATAATTACCGAAAAATATTGTATAATTTTTGTATAAAAAATAAAAATATTTTTATATAAAAATGTGGCATATTTCATTATTTCTCGAATGAAATAATAAGAATAAGAAAAATATAAATGGATATTTGTCAAATTCTACTTTACTTGAACTATAAAAATTCAATCTAAATAGAAGGTGAGCGTATTAAGATTAAAATAAATTTTTGTAATTAAAATATGATTTTCAGTGAAAAGTATTTTTTATTCTAAAGCAGATTTCTTTCTCTATACATATTCATTGTAAACGATCTTGGTCCTATTGCACGGGAACAATTTCAATGCATTTTTGTTCTCATTTAATTTAATCAGTGAGTATAATTTTATGTAATACTATTGAAAAAGAATAATTATTATTGTTATTATTGAATATAATTATTATTAGGAGTAATTATCAAAATGAAATGAATGTTTCAATTAAAAGTGCTAGCAAATATAATAACTAATCATACATTTGAATAAATATTAACATATCTACCTCCTCTTTAATTAAATTTTAATTTAAATTCAATTTCAATTGACTTTCAGTAACTTGCATCGTTCATTTTAATATAAGATTTTATGCAAGCAGAACAGAATGTTTTTAGCGGTATTAATTGCAATTTTCAATTTCAAAACTTCCAAAGAGAAGAAATTTTGAAAGTAAGTAACTTAAATTAAAGGATTTTTTATTGCAGATTATCAAAACCAAGAACTCTTCAATTTTAAAATAATGACAATTGAACGACATGTAGTGCGCAAGAGTTACAATCGACAACTACTTGATCTTAAATATATTTAAACTGAAATCCTTATATTTTAATGATTTTAAAGATGAGTCAAAGTTATCAATTCTGAGAATTCCAAACTTGAGAAATTTCAAATAAAAATTGTGAAAATTATAGAATTTTTAATTGTAAAACTAAAAACTTACCTAATTTATAATTCTAAATTCTCAAAATAAAAAAACCCTTTAATTTAAAAGATTGACAATTTAAATTTCGAAAAAGTACAAATGAAATCTCTTGAAATTTGAAGATTCATATATTGAAATTGTTGACTTTTGATGATTTCGGAAATCAAAAGTCAAGTTTTCAATTCTAACTGTTCTAAAAAGAAGAAAATTTTATATTAAATCAAAATTTAAGAATTTTTAATGAAGAGTTAAAAAAAAATTAAGAATTCATAAATTTGAATAGATTTATGACTCAATGGTCTACTCTCTAAATATGAATCAGTGATATTTCACTGATTGTGAGTGAAATTTCACTGATACAAATAGCCTCTCTACTAGAATTGTTTAAACTCTTAAATCGCCTATATAAACTAAAGGCCTACGGCGCAGAATACAACTCCGGTTAAAATAAAAATTTTACTTAAAGATGATATACCGGTACGTCGAAGCCCACGCCGCCACAGTGGGGTGAAATCGGAAAACGAGGTTCAAAATGACATTTAGAACGCAATTATATACCGATTTTAGAATTTTTTTTTGAAAAATTCAGAACTAAATTTTTCAGAAAATGGTGAGCGTAGATTTTTTATTTTTTTGTTTATTTAATTTTTATTTTAATGCAAACATCGAAA
>NC_046665.1:27217371-27218904 GCF_010883055.1 Belonocnema kinseyi | reverse complement strand
AAGAAAAATGTTGTCTAGAAGATAAAAAATGAAATTAGAAAAATCGACATTTTTTTCGATGTTTGCATTAAAATAAAAATTAAATAAACAAAAAAATAAAAATTCTAAAATCGGTGCATAATTGCGTTCTAAATGTCATTTTGAACCTCGTTTTCCGATTTCACCCCACTGTGCGCGCCGTTTAGCACAAACCCAACACCAAGAACCCGAGGAACAGATAGAAGAATGATTAGAAAAAAAGGTTGTACGTAGGTATGCTAAGCTATATATTAATATATATTAATATATATGAATGCTGCATTCTTTTATTTTTTAAACCAGAGGTTACGCCAGCTTAACGTTAAGCTGACGGAACTCCATATGAAATAAATGTTAAATCGAGTTCTGGCATATCACATAATTAAGGGCTTATTTAATGTTCATTTAATGTTCATTTAATGTTCATTTAATGCCCCATTGCCAAATGTAAAACTCCACTTTTTTCTAACCGAGGTTACGCTATCTTTATGTTAAGCTGACGGAACCCCGTGTGAAATAAACGTTGAATCGAGTTCTGGCATATCACATAATTAAGGGCTCATTTAATGCTCATTTAATGTCTCATTGCCAAATTTAATACTCCACTATTTTTTTTAAACCGGAAGTTAAGCTAGCTTAATCTAAAGCTAACGGTACCCCATGTGAAATAAACGTTGAATCAAGTTTTATCCTATCACATAATTAAAGGCTCATTTAATGCTCTCCAAAGCAACCAAAAATTATTTTCCAAAAGCCATCCCTAATACTGAAAAACCACTCTTAATATAAATTATGCACAAATTGTAAATCTGACCATACTATAATTAAGAGCTCCTTTAATGCCCCATTGCCAAATTGTATGCATCACTATTTTGTTTTAAACCGGGAGTTACGATAGCTTAACGTTAAGCTGACAGAACCTCCGGTATTTTCCAATTTCTGAGCCGCCGCTCGGGAGATAAGATGATGACGTAGATGGTTTATTTCACATGCACATGAGAGGGTGGCAATTCAAAGAAATATTTTTTGAAAACTTCAAGAGAAATTTAACTAAAAACTTCTACCTTTATTTTTTAATGCACAAAAGATGCATGTGTATAAGTGACATTTTATATGGGGGTTATGCCCATCCTGTTTTTGACTATTAATTTGATTTACTTCTTTCTGATAGATGAAACATTATTCTGTAGTCCAGAATCTACCAGAAAATTAAAATAAAGCAATGTACAAAGTCAATAGAATGGTTTAGGCAAGAAAGGTATCTGAAATCATAATAATAGGATTCCATAAAGTAGATCAAATGCTCAGGGATCCTTGTAATTTTATTCTCGTATCAAGTAGCGAGCCAGCGAGGACTAGAGATACGTTAAAGATTTGAAATAAAAGTTGCAAAAATATAAAATATAAAAAAATATTAGAAAATTTTTTCAGTCGTCCACTAAAGCTACTGTACAGTTTTTATAGAAATCGAGGATGATCTCATTTACGGCCATTCCATAATAAGATAAAATAAAA
>NC_046665.1:27211635-27217271 GCF_010883055.1 Belonocnema kinseyi | reverse complement strand
TTACTTGTGGAACAGAAAATTTTTTGTCAAAATATTTGTTTTTAAGTTATTTTTCAGCAATCTTTGTTCAGGGCATCAAGTGACCCAAAGTACCTATGGTTTTTATGGTATTTTTGTGGACTTGTCTTAACTAGTAAAAGTAATGGATTATTAATGTAAAACATTCAATGAAATATACAATTATTTGTCTGTTTATTCATATAGAATACAGAAAAATTGTTTGGTTTGCAATTCCTTTTTTATGAACTTCTAAGATTCGGTATGAGTGGTCCCATCCGGTACCAAGATAATAGAAAAGTTTATTTTATTTTCTTTAGTACGTACTAAAAGATGAAAAATTTGAGATCTAGAGTTGGTTTGAGATAATACCCATCATAGTTAATTTAAAAATGTTTATAATACTTGAAGAATATGAAAAAGTGGTAACGGATGGGATATAAGAGGGTGGTAACGGATGGGACATTTGGCATTTCAAAGCCTTTCTAGAGATTCTAATTTTGCATTGTGAATTCTGCAGAAGAGAAGCAAAAGAATTTTGAAATTACTTCAAACCTTTTGTAGTTTAAGTGGTTTATAAATTTTTAAGAACTTGAATGACAGGAATATTCTTAACTATTATAATTCGGTCAGATTGTACTAACATGATTCAAGCAACATCGTACGAAGTAAATTAAAGACACTATTCCTAATAATTTAATCTATTTGCAAAGGGATTGAAACCTATATAAGAGTACATCTTAAGTTTAAGAATGCCATAACTCTGTTAGTGAGCTGACACAAAATTTCTAGTTTCTTTTTAATCTCAGTGAAGTTGTGAAATTATTATTGTTCGTTGTTCTGACCTTATTTCATCCATATTCTGGTAGGTTAGAAGCACATTTATCATACTGTGATTTACATTAATGTAAACATATTATCATATAATTTTCTGACTAGATTATTTCACTGAAACTTAAAATATAATTTGCGGACTTTTTTACAGATAATGGAATCAGTTCCTAAAAAAGAACAGATGATCAAATCCGTCAAAGATTATTATCTTGTTGCGAAAAAATGTTGTAAAAACGACCGGTTTTTATGTAACGACTGAAGATACCTTAGAGAAAAAAAATTCCTTGATGCGAGGTGGAGTAATGTTTTAAAAGTGCAAGTGACACTCAAAGAATGCAAGACTGTCTCAGACTTAAGCGCATCCCATCATTTCAAAAAATTTGACAATTATCGTATTGTTGTTGGGCAAACTTCGAAGTCTACGCTGCATGGACTCACAATTTTCCCTTGCGGACCCGAAGTATATTTTAAGCAACTTACAACACATATAAGTTTAAAATACAGCGATGTGTACTCCGAAAGTGATTTTGAAGATGAAATAAAAAAGTAGTGTGATATTAGTATTAATTTTATAGATATAGATGTGGACAAGAATGTACGTAGAATACATGTTTTAACCCTAAGTTTTTGGCAATAAAATTAATTTTTCCATTGATTTAAAACTATGATAACTTATTTAAATCCTACTTCTTTCAATTCTTAGTTCATATTGAAGATATATTATCTGTAAAGCCTCCAAAGTAACTTCCTGATCGTACATGTCCCATCCGTTGCCTTGCTATGTCCTATCCGTTACCTAAAAGAAGAATTTTATCCAAAATTCTAATTCACATATTTTCGAACTTGACATATATAAAAAGAAAACTTCAAAAGACAAATCCATTACAAAAAATTGGTGTTATAACTATTCTCAATTCGCAGAGTTTGATTGAAAGAAAAAGTAAGTCTGAAAGTGAGTCTTGTACGAGTCCTATCCGTTACCTACTTTTTCGTTTTATAACATGAAAATTATTCACTTGAATAGAGTTTTAGAATCTTGAAAATTACAAGTTCATGCATCTTTGTACAGGTAGCGTAGCTTCAACAAAATATAGTTGTTTTAAATAAGCATTTTTCAAGTTTCTATGCGTGCAAATGCCCCATTCGTTTCTTTGGAATTGAGGTTTACCGATAAAATTCTTTTTCTATAATGTTGAATCTTCTCAAACAAAGAGATAGATACATATTACTATCAGAGACCATAGAAACCTACCTTACCGATATTCTACAGCTGTTGTACTACTGTTCGTTCTATGTTTCCACAATATTCTTCATGGCTTCATCAAATTATACTACGCAATTTTTTCGTAATCAACTTGAAGGTTATTTTTAGTGATGCCTTACATTTTTTAAACTGCAAAAACGTTACATGTGTCGATTATAATTTAGAACCTTCTAAAACATTGCAGCAAAGAGGGAGATTTATTAATAGATAGAGACGGTAAATCATCGACAGCATGTATACCTTAGAGAGAAAGATAGATGGAGAGAGAGAGTCATGCGTTAAAGAATGTTTGAATTCAAAAAATAATGTTGTAAAATGTGTAATATTGCAGAAGGCTTTACGATTAAGCAGCTCGAAAAACAACAGCAGATTCTTAAGAGATCCTTTACATACAGTGGATCACTCCAACAGATTTAGAATCGAAAAATTCAACGGGTGAATCTAAGGATGGTTCTTATGAAATTGATCAACTGCAGACGGGTTTATCTCTCAGCTGGAATAATGTACCTTCACCTTTGTACATAAAACTAAAGAATGCCTTGCCACGTGCACCTCTTGCTACAATCCACCCTGAAGAGTCGAAGGGTACGTTTCCCCCTTTCACTTCGCGTTCACAAAATGTAAGCATAGGGCAATCAGAAAAGCGATTATAAGAAGATCTAAAAACTCCAACGGCTGAATCGAAAAATGATTCGTCCAATTCCAGAAAACTGAAGACCAACTTATCGAAAAAACCAAGCCTACCTTCACCTTCATACTCAGAGCTGATTAATGCCTCCTCAAGTGCATCTTTCAGCAACAGAAAGCAAGCTGGACATTCACGTGAACAACAGGCAAAACCTTTCTCCTCGCTTGTAATTTCGGAAAAAGAACAAAGAAAAAAATAACTAGATCACTTTAAAAGACCATTCGATAAAACCAGTTGAAATTCTCAAAAGTCGTTTTTGGGAAAAGGCGCACAGGGTGTAGTATCAAAAGAGAAGTACTTGGAATTGGATGTGGCAATAAAATCAACGATGTCAGGAAAACATGGCAAATTGATATTAAGGGAAATTCAACTTCTGGATAAACTGAGGCACCCGAATATAATATCCATTATGGCCGTCTCCCAATCCTCAACACAATCTCACATAGTGATAGAATTTTTTGATTCGCGATCACTGTATGAAATTATCTTTCCAAAGAGTTTTGAGAAAATGACTAAAATAGATGTGATATCCAAAAATAATGTTGCACGCCAATTATGCTTGGCAATTACTTATTTGCACTTGCAAACTATAGCCATCATCCACAGAGGCATAAAATCATATAATATTTTAGTAAATAAACATTTTTTTGTTAAGATTTATGACATTGGACTGGGAAAGAGCAAAGTATTAAATGAAGATTTGTAATCCACACACACACTGATGGTGTGTGCGGTACACACTTATTCTTGGCCCCAGAAATCATTCTACATTCTAAAGAGGGAAATACAACTACCGATGTATGGGCACTTACCAGTACATTAGTAGTATTGTATAGCGAAAAAATAGTTTGGAAGTTAGAGAGATCTGGTAGTTTATTAATGATTTTGACGGTAAATCTCTCTCAGCGGAAAACACCGAACACAAACAGCGTTCCTGTTTTCATGCGAAAAAAGTTGCAGAATTGCTTCAGCTATGATGCAAAAATGAGATAAACAGTTCAGCAACTACTCCATTCATTGAACTTGGAAAAAAAACAAGTAATTCAGCTAAATTATTTTATATAATCATATATTATATACATTTTCTGTCTTGAATTGTCACAGTACTTGTTCAAAAGTTTGAATTGAACATTATTTAAGGTTGGTGACTATTAAAAATTGAAATTAATTAATAAATATTAATAAATAAATTAAAAATTGAAAGCTTAAAAAATAAAAATAAACATTTATTTAGGACCTTAAAATTCCACTGGTTTAAAATGAAACTTTGTACATTCGATTCGCTATTTTGGCATTCAAATTGAAATTGTACGGTTTTCAACCATCTTAAATTTACTTAAATTGGAGTTAAAATTTTTAAGAACTTTAATTTGAAAAATATTCTTTCAGAAATTCTAAAACATTGATCGTTTGAACTGCACCTTGTTGAATGTTGAGGATTTTGAACCTAAAATTGGCAAATTTTTAATTATTTAATATGAAGTTATTCAATATTTTTAACTGTAATGGTGGAAATGTATTCTCACAATAAAATACAATAAATTGAACATTGAAGGCTTGGAAAATAAGCAAGAAATCTAATATAGGGCCTCAAAATTCGACTGCTTTGAAATGAATCTTTGTAAATTTGATTCACTATTTTGAATTTCAAATTGAAATTGTAAAATTTTCAAGGATTTTAAATTTACTTAAATTAGAACTTAAATTCTTAAGAACTTTAGTTTTTGAAAATATTCTATTAGAAATTGTAAGATATTGAACGTTTTAATTGAATATTGTTTATTGTTGAAGAATTTGAACCAAAATTTGGCGAGTTTTGAATTATTTGGTATAAGATTATTTAATATTTTAAAATGACCTGGTGGAAATTTACTATCCCAAAAAAATAAAATAAATTAAAAATTGAAGGCTTGGAATATAAGAAAGAAATTTAATGCGGGGCCCTAAAATTCGACTAGTTTCAAATAAACTTTGTAAATTCGATTCAATACTTTGATTTTTAAATTGAAATTTTAAAATTTCAAGGATTTTAAATTTACCTCAATTAAAGCTTAAATTGTTAAGAACTTAAAAAAATATTTGGTTAGAAATCTCGAAATATTTAACGTTTTAATTGAATATTATTTATTGTTGAGGTGTTCGGGCATAAAATTGGCGAATTTTGAATGTTTTAGTATAAGGTTATTTAACATTTTAAACTACCCTGGTGGAAACGTATACTCACAATAAAATATATTGAAATTTAACCATTTTCAAGGATTTTAAATTTACCTAAATTAAAGCTTAAATTCTTAAGGACTTTATTTTAGAAAATATTCTATTGGAAATTGTAAAATATTTAACGTTTTAATTGAATATTGTTTATAGTGGAGGAATACAGGTACAAAATCGGTGAATTTTGAATGGTTTCGTATAAAGTTATTTAACATTTTAAACTACCCATGCCTTTAAAAAACTTGTATTTACTTAAAAATTTGGTAAGCGCCTTAATAGCAAAATAAATTTGTAGTTTCTAGTACATTTTTATGTGTAATACTAATAATAATCAATAATGCTTAATACTACCTACAGATTTCCATTAAACTTTTCATAATGTATTAGAAAATGAGGAAGTATTAGATTTAATATAATGCGGTTATTAATAATGATGTGATATGTATATGTATTCTACAATTGAAATAAAATATTCACAAGTTCTTGTTCCGTTTACTACACTGTTTCATTATTTCTTTATTCTTACGCATTCATTAGACGAGGGTGGATTGATAAGTTTCCGGCCTGACCAAGAAAAACAACGTTTTTAAGAATTTTTTTTTTATTTCTCAACATAATCTCCTCCAAGGCTGATACATT
>NC_046665.1:27210495-27211535 GCF_010883055.1 Belonocnema kinseyi | reverse complement strand
CTTCTCTGGAACCGCGCCAAGGGAAAACACCGACAAGATTCGGGTGCCAAAATTATAATTACAGCGAACTTTCTGTAATTTTACAGGGACGACTCAAATACATGAACAAAATCAAATTGCCGATTTGGTAAAACTCTCTGTCTCGGATAATAAAATTTAAAAACTAATCAAATTCCCGAACGGATTATAATATTACCGAATTTGAAAAGTTTCAAATAATAAAATCCCCTGTATAAAATTGTTTCGTAATCAATATTATTTATTCATTAAAATTACGACAATAAAATATTTTTATCGAATAAATTTTTGTTTAATATTTAGTGTTAAAAAGTTATTGTTTAAATTTAAAATTAAAATAATTCTACAAAAAAATGTATAGAAAAATTGATGTAAAAACACTTGTGCCTTAAACGGAAGAAAAATTCTCTCTAAATTTTCCTTGAAGATGATAACATTTTCCAAACGAATTTTGCAGGATTTAAATCAGCACTAATTTATCTCAAAATTCCTTTTTAATTTTTTAAATTAACAATTCGATTTTCGGAAGATTTTTTGTAATTTAAAAAAAATACCATGTAAATTTTCAACAAAAATATGTTATCCAGAAATGTTTTTTTTTAAATCATTGTTATTTTACATTCAAGCAATAATTTTCAAAAACTTTAAACAGAAAATTTTTTTCTTTGGTGTAAATATTTGATTATTTCAATAAAAAAATTAATGAAAAAAATTATCAAGTATAAATTTTTTTACCACTGGTTTATCTCGAAACTTCTTTCTAGTTTCTTTTTTTTTTGAATTAAAAAATTATATTTTTCGAGAAAACTTTTTTTACAATTTTTTGAAAAGACTATGTCCAGAAAACCTGGCCCAAGCTTCAGATCTGAAAAAATTAAGTGATACATGTCAAATTTTTCTAACTTCAAAAAATCTTTCTACTGCTTTATCGTCATATTTTACGAAGAATGAGAAAACAAGAATTCGACTTCGTAGTACGGCGAGGGCAGCACCTCGATAGGGCAGAAAATGTAATGTCATAT
>NC_046665.1:27206633-27210395 GCF_010883055.1 Belonocnema kinseyi | reverse complement strand
CAAGCTATCTAAGGATGGTACTATAGAACGCCACCTCAAGGTAGGCCTAGTGGCGCCATCTCTTGGTCAGGCCGGAAACTTATCAATCCACCCTCGTACTCTATTAGGCAATAAAGAAAACTCGGCTTTCACCTCATAATCACAAAACTCTTTCTTTTACAAATTTATAAACAAATCACAAATTATTTTTAAATTTTCTAATTTTAAGTTTCATGGATAGACCGCAATTGACATAGTCAACAAGTTAAAAGATTCAAATAAAAATTAACAATTTCATATTTAAAAAATTGAAATTGTACTAATCTATATAGTTTAAGACGGTCAAGATGTGACCATTCTAAATAAAACCAAAACACTGTGTATCTGAATACTTATTAACTTAGAATTCTTTCAATTTTGACGCTTTGAATTTGAATCTCTTATGTAGCTGTTACTTTTAATAACAGTTCCTTCAGCAAAGAAATACAATATTAGTCCAACAAATTTCAATAAAATAATTACACGCCTGAGAAAGAATTAAATATGGGAGACCCTTCACTTACACGCTCGACTTATAAATGATTAATTTAAAACTATTTTATTTTCAAAAGCTTTCACAAGATTTACGTAAGTTGTAAGCGTCCTCGGCAGTAGATGGTACTGAAATATTTCTCTTTAAAGAATCTACTGCTTCTTTAAAATCTGGAGAGATTAAGACTGGTTGTTTTGTGTGTTTTTTAAGAAGTTGCACGTGTTGCAAGTTTACTTCTTTATTGAATTCAGTTCTTTCAAACCTTTTTGGCCATTTGTACAATTCGTCAGGTATACCGCCTAAAATATTTCTGTTATTTTGTTTGCGCATCCTATGCTCATTCCACTCTTTTTTTATTATAAGGATATCCTCCTGAATCATGCTGCCAAAACAATATCGCAAGCATTCAATATGCATTTGGTTGCCGATATGAAGTAACTGTTCATATTCCATTCTTTTAAATAGAGCAATGTAAAAATCACCCATGTGTTGACGAAACTGGCGCCAATAATATTCTATCCTTTGGTTACGCGTACTTTTTCCTTTGATGAAACTCAACACCAGCATGTGGATCGGTATGTTTATACCGTAAAGCTATTTATCAATCTTCCATAAGTGTTGCTTCTGTGTCGTGATCAGTCCTTACTAAGGTAGGCAAAAATCCAAATTTTTAGATTGCCTTCAAGTAATAGTGCCCTATTATTCGTGGATCATTGTTAGATTTAGAAACATGCATCCATAAAGCTTTCTTCGAAACCCCGTCTATGCAACCATAAATAGCAAATCCAAAGCATTTCAGCTTGTCGTGATTGTCAGCATGCCACAAATAATTTGGTTCCGAAAACATGTATACGTTCTTCATTTCAGTTTGTATCGACAACGTGCTTCAACTTCATCAGGATCATTTTTTCTTAACAACTCCATTACTTTTTTTTGCTACACGGTTAATTTATACACTTTGCTAAGTTTCTGCCACATAGACCTATAGCCTAAATTGTAGCCGCTTCCTTTCAGCAGGAATAAAATAGCCATAACGATTCCCTCTGTTGGGCTTTCAATCAAATTTTTTCTATTAAGATTTAGAACACTCATAATCCTTGAAAAAGTCCTTGGTTGAATGCGTATATCGTATTTTTCACTTAATAGATGAAGAATAGTTTTGTGTAACTTTAACCTTTCTCAAAATACTTTTTTATATTTTCTGGAATTAATCTAGCCCCCTTGTCCACCCAAAAATAAAAACAAAACTGTCAACAAAATCCATCTGAAAATGATCTATTTCATCCGTATGAAACAATGAAAGCACATTATTTCGTAACTTGCAAATAGACTCCATTGATATCACAAGAATTTGTTAAGAAAAACACTGTCTTGCCTTTGTAAGTTTGGTTTTCTTTTCCATTGAAACCGCAAAAAACAGGAATCAAATGTCAGATAGGAACATTAACTGAAAAATTTAAATTGAAATTAAAATAAAAGAATTATACATTCCATCATGTATTTTTAATATTGCACTTTATGGAAATTACTCACAATAATCTTCTTGTGATCCCTTAAGAGGGTCACTCCGTGTGTCCAGCCGAAAAAATTGATTTTTTTTTGTTGCCTAAATTTATTCCTACACCTGTGCAGAATATGCTATTGAAGTGATATTCCAATATTCGAAGTAATTGGAAAGTTACAGCTGTTAGAACGACTAGGTTTACTTCATTGTTTAAAGCGTTCTTGAACTTTCAAACGCGTTTTTCTCGAAACAACGTTTTTCGAATCGGCCGGCATGATATCTCTAAAACGGTTTGACCGATTGCTTTGAAATTCGTAGAGTAGATTTAGCACATGTGTACGCATCGCCTGAACTAGGATAATTGAAAAATACCAAACCGTTTTTTTTCGTACGGAAATGATTAAAAAAAATCATGAAATTTGAAAAATTTCAAAACCGTGTAAATTACTAAATTTTCGATATTTTAAAAATATCCTTGTTCAGGCGATAGCCACAGCTTCACAGATCAAAATGCCGCTCGGTTTTTTTATTTCAAAAAAGCCGTTCGCCCGGAATCATGGCGGCCATGGACACACTTTTTTTTACATGGGTGTCTTCGGAGTGGCACGATACGCATTATAATAAAGATTTTGGGTTCAAAATTGCAAAATTTACTGTTCAAATGTAAACAAATGTATAGTGAAAACTTCAAAGTTGTATATTATTATCGTTCGTCAAAAACAAAATCCCCAAAAAAGGTAAAAAAGCGGGCCGTCACACGGGGTGACCCCCTTAAATTTACTGAAAACAATTAAAAACTCTTCGGAATGTGTAAAAATTCCTTTAAATATATCAGATATTTGTACACCTTTTAAACTCGCTTGAAATTTTGAAACGCTTGAAAATACCTCAGAATCTTTTAAAATTCGCTTAAATTTTGCATGTTCTGTAAAATCTTTTGAAATCCCTTGGCATTTTTTGAATACATAAAAGGCTCCTTGGAATTTTTAAAAATCCCCTAAAATCTTTCAATCTTTTTTAAATCGCTTCAAATTGTGGAGATCAATTGAAAATTCCTTTGAATTTTTGAAAATATTCCGAAATATTTAAAAGGCTGGAGATCCCTTCAAATTACGGGGGGGGGGGAATAAAAAATGCCTCGCAATCTTTTTAAATTCCCTAAAACTTTTTATATTTTATACATTCTTTTAAAATCCCTTGGTATTTTGTAAAGACATTAAAGACTCCTTGGAATTTTTAAGAATCCCCTGAAATCTTTAAACTTTTTTGAAATCCTTTCAAATTGTGTAAATCACTTGAAAAATCCTTGGAATCTTTGAAAATATCCTAAAATCTTTGGAAGTACCCGGAAATATTTGAACTCTGAAAAAATACTTTTGAGTTTATTATATTCTTAACTTTCTACATAGGTTAATTTTTACAAATTGTCAACCTAACTTTCCGGTTCAAATTTCTTCACTTACAAACATTTTTAATAATAAACATTAAATAAATAATATAGCCTTACCTCCAACACACTTTTGACTGTGATATCTGTATTGTTTCACTTTCGTGTTTTCCGTTCAAAACTGGTGCGAACTAATATTTTCGAGGAAGGCAACGCGACTCGTATACTATGACTTCGTTACCGTAATTTACGCAAGACAATGCTACATGCGTACGTGCTTTAAGATGGCGCATATGAGCTTCCGTACATTATACCAAAGATATTATAAATGTAGATGCGGTACGGGGCGTCAGAGTGGGG
>NC_046665.1:27205764-27206533 GCF_010883055.1 Belonocnema kinseyi | reverse complement strand
CCTGAAAGAACTCAACAAAGGTTTAGTTTAAAAAGCTATTCAAGAGAGTGCTTTTTCAAGTTTTATTAATTTATTTTTTTGATAATTTGGCATCCTCAACAAGGTCAGTTTTGTTGAAAGTGCTTGTTCCTGAATAAATTGACTCTTATTGTTTCCGCTTTTCGTTATGTCACTCATTGATTGTGTTTTTCATAGAAAATATTGATTTATAAAGAATATTTTGTCAAACTATAGAACGGATTTCTTCACCTAAAGATACGAACCTGAATTGTACTATAGTAAAAACAGCCGGAAAAAATTAGACGTAAGCGAAGTTAAAAAAAAAACCTTGGCCGACCTATAAATATTCATTTTTCCCCGAAACATTAAAAAGAAACTCTTCGAAAAGCTTTCATTGCAACAATTTTATTAAAGAAAAAGAAAAATAACATAATTTTTACATAGGATGCGACTAGAATAAATGGCCACGAGCTGTATAGTAGCGCAAGCGTTCTGTAAAGTCATGCAAGGTACTCGTAGTACGAACCTGAAATTCAGGAAAGGTTTCTTCCTTTATTTTAGGTGACGAAAGCCTTATAGGTTATTTTAGTTTGCCCTCAACTTACTTTGAGAACTGAATATTGAAATTTCGGAGGATACTTTACTTTATTCCGGTAGAAAAATGCTGATTTCTAATTTAAGATAAGCTAGTGCTTTATTTAAGATAGTTTGCACACTTAAATTCAGGTAATTCCCAGGCACGTAGCCAGAATTTTGGTTCGGGGGGGGG
>NC_046665.1:27186760-27205695 GCF_010883055.1 Belonocnema kinseyi | reverse complement strand
CGGATTCGTTCAGCGCTGGACTCGGTCTCGAAGCTGCATGGCTCTCAAACGGCGGCTTCTGTATTATGTTACAGGGGACATTTAAATGGTATATAGTGTGTGAACTCTGTTGCGCCCTACCATGGAGCTCTTTAGAATTGAATGAACTTTAATTTAAAACAAAAAAATTCAAAATCGGTCCAAACTTAAAGGCTCTGGACATTTTTGAACGAAAAAAGTGCATTTCCTCCCACTGTGCGCGCCTTTCACTAGACCTCAATGGTAGGGTGCAACAGAGTTTATACACTATATTCCATTTAAATGTCCCCTGTAACATAATACAGAAGCCGCCGGTTGAGAGCCGTCCAACTTCGAGACAGAGTCCAGCGTTGAACAATATAAAAGGGCCGCCGAGGGATCGGGCAGGCTTCGGTACCCTGAGATCGTCTTAAGCCGAATTTTCGTTTAATCGAAACATTTCATTGGGATAATTTCGAAATATAGTTCATATCAAGTGAAAATTTGGACTTCAGTATCTTATTCTACAATAACTTGTTTTTGTTATAAGAATCTTATTTTATAATTTTTAAACAATCGTTAAATAATCTGTAACAATTCCTAAAAATGATCAAAGATGAGGAAATAAGAGATGGTTTGTTTTCATGCTTATTATTTAAACTTATAAACTTTTTGAACTTGTTTTGTCCTAAAAATATTTATACAGTATATGTATACCAAAACAGTTTATGTGCTGCCCGCATTATGGGAAATAGAGAATTTTCTTTCCATTTCTGTCATATCTCCTTATTCTATTTCATAACTACGTGCCGTTTACAGTCTGAAATTCCTGGTAAAAAAACATATTTTACCGAGCTTGTGGCAGTGTCAATAAATTTTTACTTTTGGCTAGACTTAGAACTTAGGAATGTTTCGATTAAAGTCAATTTCAAATAGAGAATTTTCAACATTTTCAAGGAAATATTCTTTAACAGAAGTAATTTTAGAGATGGGACGAGCCATACCTACTGCTTACAGCCCTCCGGTCTCCTGCACAATCCGGCGAAGCAGTACCTACTGCCCGCAGGAGCTTCGCAGGGCCTACTGCAAACTCCGGTCGGTATTATTCTGCCCGCCGAAGTTGCAGTAGCTCACTACCGCGATTTGGCGAATTTCTCCAGCAAACACAAGCAGCACTCCGGCAGGCCTTCCTACTGCTTCCTCCTCGCGTAGCCTTATGAAGCTTGCGAGCAATTTTTCTAAACCCGTTCCCTTGGCAGTGGTTTCGCTAGATAGTAGATATGCTGTATATACAGCATTCATATTCTCGGTACCCTTGGAGTTCCTAGTTTTAGGATTTCTCTGAAGTTCCTCAATTTTCTTTAAATTCTCTTTGGATTAAGCCACTTAGGAAAATAGCATTATTAGGATTGGGTATCTTAGGTTACATTTAAATTACTTTCATAACATTTTTGTAATATTTAACTTGATTTAAATTCTCTTTATATATTGTGTGCTTCTGTTTCATTCTATAATAGATAGGCACCTAAATACATAATAATAACAATTCAATTGTACGAATTTTCGAATTTTTTCGAATTTTTTATGGAAACTATTTCTTTAATTTGTCGTTTTGTAATGAAATGAAATTTGATTTTATGCAAAGGATGCTGCACATTAATGTAAATTTAGCTATATGATTACTCTTTCGGTTGTGAGGAAATTTTATGTACATCCGTTATTTCCCGCTAAAAATGTGAAAACGCGAGAGAAACGTAATTTTGGCGCCAGGAAATATAAGGGTAGAAATGCTCGGGCTGTGCGTGTGATTGGAATAAACAACGTTCCGCTAGAATCCTGAAAAGCGCGGTCGAATTGGAATGTTATGATTGGAATAGGCACCCTGGCTTGACGATCTATATTTAAAATGGGCGGAGCATTTTGCGTACTTATAATCGAAGGCGAAGTTCCGAGTATTTTAATATCCGTAACGATCGCGCTCCATTTATCTTTTGATACCGACACCACGCAGGATTGAGCGGTGGTTTGCGTCAATCTAGTGTGGTGTTTATTTTGTTTTGCGTGTATCTAACTTGTCCTTTTATCACGATGAATTAATAATTACCAACTCAACCGTCTCCCACACTCTTATGGCCACAAAATCTATTAAGAAGAAAGAATTGGCGACTATCTTTTCTTGTATTACTCACTAGCATCTGGGCGAACATGTGAATGGGACGTTCTGATCTAAACTCTTAATTCATCGGAACAGTAATTCCAACACTGATAAGTAAAAAACCTACAAGCGTGTGAGTAACAAATTTATACCTCAATTCATAACGATTCTAATTGGTACGTTTTTTCTGCTAATTCTCGGACCCATAAAATGGAGGGACGATAATTTCCATTTTTCTCTTTAACAAAAAGTGGGACTCGATTTTAATATGTTTGTCATAAGTGTATTGTATGCGTGTGTGATCGAGACTGTTATTTATATTACATGTCATGTTTGATTATCTTGCGTGAGAGATTTTCATAGTTGTTATTGACAATAGTCATAATCGATAAATCCTGACTCATAAATAAAGGCTAATTTCTACTTTTTCACTTTAAATATGTCTTCTTTTTTTCTCTCTCTCGTACTAATCTCATTTCATATCTATGTAAATAGAATACGTTTATATGCCGAATTCATTCGTGTCGGATGATAATTAATTGGTTTAAAAATTGTTTTTTAAAAAAAGAGGGGAAATTTAACTTTTTAAAGAATAACTGGGAGAAATAATTAAAACAAAATATAACACGTGTAACGCTAAAAATCCGTTACAATATTGGCGCCCGAACAAGGGACTCGAGTTTTTTTAATTGATGTCAAACTTAAATATTACTACTACAATAAATACAAGATCTAGAGGTTGCCATCTGGAAAAAGAAGTAGTAAAGCCTAAAAGTATAAATAGAAAAAGACATTCTTTTGACAAATTCTCCGTGAAAAGAAATTGAGCAGAAAGCATAAGTCACGAAACAATAGATAATTTACAAGCTCAAGTAGATGAGTTGAGGCGGTTAAATAATACTTAGCGTGATGAAATCGCAAGGTTACAAGTAACAAACAATCAGCAACCTAACCGTGAACAGGGGGGTGGCGGCGCCGGTCAGGCAATAAATAATCCCGTGACCGGTCTAAGAACTTTGAACATTGATGTTAAATTACCTAAATTTGAAAATGACTTGGAAGAAAATCCAAATGAGTTCCTAGGATCGTTGGAAAAATATTTTACTGCTAAACAAATTCCGGAAACACAAAAATTACTAGTTGTCGAAAATGCTCTTGAAGGTGGAGCAAGAACTTGGTTCGATATCCATCGTGATAGTTGTGAGAAATATGCCGCGTTTAAAACTACATTTTTGAAAGAATTTTATTCAATTCCGACTAGGGTTAAAATCAAGTCGCAATGGTCGACAAGACGTTTTGATCCCAGCGGGGGAAATTTGCAAGTTTTCTTTCTTTTACAGTATAAAGAAACCCAATATATTTTACCTGCTTGAGAATCATATGAAATAAATTATAGTATCATACAACAACTTCCGCTCCGAGTCCGTGAAGCGTTGACTGCTATCGATTATTCCGATGTCAATAAAGTGACACAAGCATTGGCTCATCTTGATTTAACTCATGAGGAGCGTGAAAATGGTCGAAAGCGTCAACATAATCAAAATCAAAACAATAATTTTGGGAATAAGTAGGTCAAGGCCAATGTTCGGGGTTTACAGGGTAATGCAAACCCGTTTAATGAGTCTTTAATTAATTCGGGATTTGAAAATCGATCTCAAAATTCAAATTATAACATATGTCCGTGTAAGCATTATCCATGCAATTCAAATAACATGAGCTATGGCAATGCACGGATTCACCCTTCTCATTCAGTAAATGCCGTCATGGATCAACCTGGCCTTCGTTATAATTTTAATGCATCCATGCTACTTGATTTAAGTGTTCCCCCTCCTACTTACAGACAAACCAATAATTTAAACTAAATGATGACGCAGTGTGTACGGATCCGGTGGCGCGTCAGGGGCCTTATGAGTTTTTTGGGGACCTAAAAAATGAGGTCATCAATCAACCTCATAAAAGGATACCATCCGATTATTCAAAAATCCAGAAATGTTTAATGTTGCTACTTTCTGTTTTTAATTTTCCAATTCCTGTTCTCACTGACACCGGTAGTTAGATTGCTTGAATTTCTGAGCAGTTTTATAAATATTTACTAAATCATGGAAACATTTTAGAACTGCCGGTCTCAAATGTGTTACTTGTCACATCTATTGGAAAGAAAATGGCAAGAATAAATATACAAGTTCTTTTAAATGTCAAAATCGGGAATTATAAAAAATCAATACCATTTCTGGTGGTGCCCGGTTTATCCAATTAAATGATATTGGGTAATGACTGGCTATTAGGTAATACATAGATTGGTGCTTGATTATGATGAGAAGCGTGTCCTAATTAGCGGATATAGTGTTCCCGGAGAATTAGCTTTGTACGGTCGGGCTTCGTTTGAGAGAGTGTTGTCATCACAAAACGATGATTACAATTTCATACAAATTATAGATGTTTCCGAATTTTATTTTAATCTTTCGAATCTTATCGATTTACCAGGGGATGGAAATAATGAGTTGAGGAATTTGATGATGAGATTCAACATAATATTGAATTAATTGATGTGGATGAACATGAAAACGATCCAATCAATAATACTGTTGATAATGTGCTTTTTGATCATGTTTTATCTGAGAATGATTATAATGTTGCTTGTGTAGATTATATAAATTGCATATCGCGTTTATTTCATTGCTATGATTTTTGTACAGATGATTCAAATTTGATTTCTTGCGTAAATGATTCGCTTCACTTCTCTTGAATACAGGAGAAAGAGCACAATCTTATGAATAAAAAAGAATTCTCGAATTCAACCAAAGACGATATTTTCACTGAAGGGAAGCTCTAATCTGGGAAGGCATAAAACTCCAAGGACAGGCTCTCACAAATCTCACAAATCTAGAACCGGCACACACCGACGAGTTGCAATGTTGCAAAAAGCACTGAGCTAGCCAGCAGCTAGCCGGCTAGTTCCGCGCAGTCCCATGTGCGCAGAAAATGGCGGCGTAAAGCGAGAGTGAAAGAGACGGGCAGATCTATTTATCTCTTTCACTCTCATGATAACAAAAATATAGATTCTCTATGTCTTTCGCATCTATGATATTCTGCTTTGTGATTCTGTTACGCTACACCTACAGGACGGCACCCTTATTGAAAAGACAATTTATTGCTTTTATAAGTATTAAAGAATAAATTTGGTTAATTTATAAATTAAACATTTTGTGCCCCCACTGGGTACTCATGTTGTGCGCATCTACGCGCCGCAACATTTCGCCGCAGGGTGATTGTAAACATACTCGCATTGCGCCACATCTTGTGCACGAGCTTCAGTTACAATCACAGAATGTGGGCGAACATGGTGAATTTTGGCATGCATGTCATGTGCGCATTGACGTGCGCGTAACATGCGCGTACGAATTGTTATCTGGGTATAAAGCGGTAGACTTTGTTTTCTTCGATTGAAAGTGTAACTAACAGTTCCAATCATTTTAAATAACTGGTAGGTAATCGACATCTCATTCTTGCTAACTGTCAGGTAATCTTTATTATCTAGTTGTATTATTTCTTACTGAATGGCAAATTAAATCTGAATACATTTATATTAATAATTGATATTTTCATATCAAATATTACCCTATTTTATTTTACATGACTGAATGTGAAGTTTTAATAAAATTCCGTAATTTCCTCCGTTTACCGAACTAAGTTATGTAAAATTTAACACACAAATATTCTCCGTGGACCTTATTTATTAATTGTAATTATATAATTCTATATAACTTTCTATACATGTAATTCGCATACTTATTTTGTGACATTTCTAAAAGCATTAATGTCTTTCTCACACTTTTAAACGATCCCAAAAATTTTAAAAAAATTAGTCAATAAATATAATCTCTGAGTTATCGTGAATTTGATTATAAACGTCTACATCATACAAAAGACATCACAGCTTTTCCAGTTTCAAAAACTCATCTTGAAGAACCTTTATCTAAAATACGGTCGTTTACCTCGTGGGACATCACTTCAAAAAGAGCGCATGGCAGAATAAAATTAAACGTCGGTTCGTCAGTCGCGAATTATTTTTGTCTCTCGCGCCTAATAATCTGACTATTAGTTTCACAAGGGTTAGTTTTCGTGCCGCCACAGAGGCATCAAGGGGGTTCACACGATCCTGGGGGGGGGGGGGGTTCTTACATGCAAGCTAAATACAGACATACTGACCTTCCGTCCTCCGAGAAGCGTCGTGTCACTTTTAGGAGTACCCACGTGACGGTGCGACGATAATGAAAGGAACTTAAGCGTGTACCTAAAAGATAATTAAGTAAGTCCCCCCCAGCTAGTATGATGGAAATTAATACGAAGAGGTTTTCACTCATATTTAAACACGAAATTCTACAAGTATTAGTTTATAAACAACTCGCATTACAGTTGCATAAAATAAACGACGTAATTAGGAGGGTCAAAAATTCCCCAGTCATTGAAAATTAAAAATTCAAGTTTTCAATGCTGAAATCTTAGCTATAAGTTATTTGCAACTGTGACCTCCGTCTTTGCTTCGAGAGCTTTATTGACCGTGAGAGGAAACTCTAGTGCAGCCAGAAAAGATAATCTTGGTTAAATTTGCGATAGTGTAAAACAGGTTAAGGCAAGTAGAAACATAATCTCTGCTTTTACCTACACGCAAAAAAAAGAAATGTCAAGTTTACTTATCACAAAATGTAGAGGATTTTTCGTAACCGTAACCGTATAAACTGCTCTAAATAAGGGGGTGGAAATGTCAAAATCACTTAGCATTTCGTAAATGTCACAATGAAATTCAGGTTAATCTAACGGTTATTCTTTAGTCAAAAAAACCTCTATTCCCTAGTGTTACATACGGTAAGATATGTAAAATCCACTGAACCGAGCTAAAAATAGTGGCGCAGTGGACATTACCGAAGGATCGGTACATGCTACCGATCCGATTGATATGCTTAGCTCGCCTCTAAAGTCGTAATAACGCAACCTACACTGAAAAAAATACTTATGAATCAATGAAATCTAAAGAATTTATTCCTTCTTTATCCTCTGACATATGCTGCTCCGTTTTCGCGTATGTTTATTGAGATTAATTCTTAACTATATACTCTATACATTATTCTAAACTAAACTAATTGTTGACTTTGATTAGAGAAGACGTATTACTTATAACTAATGAGAAACACACTTTATTTAAATATCCGCAATCGCCAGGAATCGAACACACGCACCGCTTGCTTAAAATTTAAAGTAAGTTTTTCCCAAAACCATCAAACGTCCCTTTGGCATCTAGGTAATAAAGATTCAGGAAGGAAAAGTTTGCACGTAGACCTAATTGGTTTGAGTGAACCCTCCGAGGTAACCACTTTTAACATAGCTTCAGTGCAGCTTATTAGGTGCAGCTTATTAGGCTTTAGTTAGTTAGTTGTATCACAGGCAGCGAGCCCCCTATGCAGTCCCCCGGCATTCAAGATATAAAGCCTATTGTGCTACACCCTTAACTATCGCTGTTAGTAACTGACGCCAGACCTCTTGATGAAGCCCACTAGTAAATCAATCACCGACAGCCTTGTAGCTTCCTCAGGTTCCATGAAGTGGGACCCAAGGATTTGATGCCTGAGACGAGCCTACGCCGGGCACTAGCATAGTACATGCAAGGATGTTTCATTTTGAGCATATGGTAGTTCAAGTGGTTATGCCCAGTGAGCATCTAAACCACTGTCCTTACGTCTTTCTCTGGCAAACCCAGAATTTCCCTGGCTCTATCCATTCTGCACGTATAGCCCAGGATGGACTTCGCCTGTCGGCAACCCTGGACCCGCTCCCAGTATTCTTGGTGCTTAGTGCGGATCCAGCTTTCGATGTCAAGACCGATGCAGCAAGACGATAATCCCAGTACCGGTTCCAGCCCTATGTATTCACTTGCCACACCGCTTCTTACCGGTTGGTCAGCTTTTTCGTAGACCTTGATCCGTGTGTGGCCAGGGACCCATATGAGTGGCACTTTATTTTTTTCTGCAAGTTGGTTCAATGCCTTTTTGCATTCTCAAACCAGTTCTGACGTTATATCTGGTTTTCCTACTGCAGTTAGTGTCGCTTGGCTGTCCGAAAAGATCGTAATCTGTCTTCCAGCAGCGTTCTCCTCTAATAATATATCAGCCTTAAAGACAGTAGCATATCTCCCAAGCGGGATCACCACTTCCCTCCTCCTCGCACTGTCATAAATTCCTGCTCCTGACCCTCCCTCTCACCTGAAGCCATCCGTATACCAGATTTCCCCTTGAAGGAGTGGATTACCATTTCCTTTCCACGAATCCCTACTTGGAATGCAGACGCGGAAAGCCCTGGTGAAGTCGAAGCATTTTATTATTCTGTCCTGCCTCATCTCAAGAATCGGCAGTGAGCTGATGTCACTCGGGAGCCTAGTGTGTCTAGTCCCCCGAGTCCATCTGTTTACTCTCGCCTCAGTCTCTTGGCCTCAGTCTTCCTCCTCTAGGTCGGTTTGAATTCACTGAAAACCCGGGACGTGAACTTCCACCAGGGGCTTCAGCGTTGCTTCTTCGTCTTCGGCAAACTCGCCATTTTCGAGCCTTATAAGCCCGATGCGAGCTTCCGGGTTTTTCAATAGGATTTTGTGGAGCCTTTACTGTTTCCGGAATACCTTTCGATTCCTCACAGAAGCCCCTCCAGTCTTCCTGCTTATAACTCCTTATATTTCTATTGTATTCATACTGAGCCGTATCATAGATGTCCCATTATGAAGGTAACGTAGCTCTATTTTCCCTATTGGACAGCGCTCTTGTCTTTTTGTGGATTTTCTGCAGGTGCGTATTCCACCATTCTTCTCCTTTCTTAGACTTAACTTTGCTTGTAGGGCAATTAGTTTCATACGATGTAATCAGAGCTCTTAGCAGAAAATCCGTGACGTGCTCTAACTCATCAATGCTGCCGTAGTTTGTGGGAAATTCCAATAGCCTTCCTCTGAGTTCCTCTTTATGTGAGTCCCAGAGTGTATTCCTAGGGTTTCTAATTTTTTAAATTACTGGATCACCTAGGTTTGGCTGAAACAAGATATATTTTTGGTCCGAGAGAGACTCCTTATCAGAGACTATCCGGTCCACTGCCCTACTCCTCAGCCGCTCTGATTATAGTCAGATCGAGATCCTCACTCCTGTATTTAATCTGGAATGTGGGAGTATCACCTCGATTTAGAATCTCCATGTCAATGCCCACTAGGTATTCGATTAAATCTCTTCCTCTATCATTGATATTTGTGCTCCCCCACACCCTATGGTGAGAGTTCGCATTACATCCCAACAGCAAAAGAATCCTGTTCTCGTGGCAGTGCTGAATTAGAATATCCGCCTCTCTGGGAGGGGGGGAACCATCCGCATCGTCAGGGAAATAAGTCGAGGCAATTACAACCTTTAGTCTTTCCCCGCTACCACCCCTGAGCCTCACCTTAATAACAGTGAGATCCCTGGAGCAAAGCTTAGGCACCAAAATCGCATCCATACCCTTGACAGCTATGCATGCCCTTGGAGCTTTTTCGAGCGGCCCAATTTCCAATTTCTATGTCTTTTAAAATTCAATACTCAATGACAGTGTTGCAATTTTTAAACACTTGTACCCGCAACCCCTGCAAAAAGGTCAGTTGGCTCAAAGCTGCGAAGCGACCCGACCGAACTTTGTTGTATCTCTGTGAATCTTTTATTTTTTCACAAGCCCAACTTTGAATATTCACCTTTTTGTCATTGTACTTATAGATGTCTTCATAATAAATGCATTTAAAGGCATTTTCAACTTTTATTCACTTTTATACTTTATACTTTCTAAACTTTTTGATCTTTATGAACATAGGACGCGCTAAATTAATTGTGCATTCAAACACTTTGTAGTTAATATTATAATTATAGAATTCTTTACCTAAAGTCAATAATTCATAAATAATTAACACAAGTTTAATGTCGTTTTATTAAAGCACGCTGATGAGTGTGATGATTTTATAGATTAGTTTAAATGTACTGCAAATTTTGTAACTAATTTGTCTCGTAACCTGTATCGCTATACGCGCATGGGTTCAGTACAATAATTATTTTATTTTAAGTATCAATAAATGTTCAAATGCACACTTTTAACAAACAAAAAAAACAGAGTAGTCACTCCGAAATGTTTGTCTCATTAATCGTTACATACAATGAACACAAGCCGTCCTGTGGATTATGAAATGTTTCATAAGTACGGGCTTTGAAACAGCCTATGTACTTATTATGAAACACAATTATTATTAAAAATATCACAAAGAAATTGGTAAAAAAAATTCCAATATAATCTACAACTCAAAAGCTTTGAAATTTGCTTCTTAGGGTCGCATGGCTGCTCAATGTGAACGTGCTGTGAAACACAGATACTGAATTTTTTTAACGTAAAAGCTTCAGGGCAACATTTATTCATATGAATTTACGAATGCACGTGATTATATTCACGAATAATATGCTTTGCCGTCTAGCGCACTATATTTATTTTTACTTTCAATTTTTTAATGTAGGGTCTCATAAAAACGGATATTGTTTCATAATACGGCCGGTTACCTTATATGTACTTTGTGCTCTTCGCTCGATACATTTGGCAGGAATGATTTCTCCGTTAGTTCCCTTTCTCGGGGTGCAGGAGGGAACGTGGCGTATTGATCGAGTGGCTCTTGCAGCTGCGAACACCGTTTTCGAGTCAGCCTGCACACACACACACACAAGGGGCGTCTGATTTGCTTTGCGTGGGATGCCCGCGGTCCCGCGAATATGTTATTGTTTATATTGAGTATGCTTGAGCATGCCTAGGGCACACATGCACAAAATTAAGTTAATCGCGGCGTGGTAACGCGAGTACCGAGCATTGCACTACGTGAATAACTAATAGTCAGGAAATAATTTACTCCGCTTGAGAAACGAAACATCCTGATCCATGATGTTTAGTACGTCACAGGAAATACTTGCCTTTCCGGAAGCTCCCTGGGGGTCAAAGAAGTCTGCAAGGTGATGTATACGCGAAAGCTTCACGCCCACATACTGTCTTCCGGCACGCGCTTATTGCAGAACAATAAATTGCTCTTGAGTTGATAATACAGTAAGTCGAGAAGAGCTTGCAGAATCTGCGTGCTCAAACATTCGAATATAATTTCGATTAGTGGTCTTACGAAGGACTATTATAATAGAAGCTTGTAACTTCATAGACATTAGATAGAACGTCGCCCGAGTCGAAATATAGATCATCCATTAATCTTCTGAATTCTCTATCCTTAGAGAATTTAGGAGGATGGGTGCAGAACTTCTTTTAATGCAATGAAAATCCTCTGTTAATTCTCGAAACGTGCAGAAATGTCCAATTCTGGATATTTTGAGACTTAACAGAGAACTTAGAAGGATCCTCTTTGGATTCTCGTTAATCCTTCATGGGATCTTCCTTACTCTGATGCGCATGCGTCGTATAGCGCGCGATTTTTTTTAATAAGGAAAATTTGTATTCAAATTTTTTAAATAAATAATCATTACTAAATATAAAGGAATATAACACCCATTAAACTTCTTTCTTAACGAATTCAAAAAATTAGATTACGATTTTTTTGAATAATAAGAAATACCTAAACTAAAGTCAAAGCACCAGGGGTCGATTTCCTTTCATAATTTGTTTTAAACAATAATTATTTTAATTTATTTTAATCTCAGACTTGAAGAAAATGCGATTAATATCATCATTCTTTATTATATTTTAAAAGAAATCAACGAGAGTCTCAAAAATCATTAAAATCGCAGTGTAATTTCACTTTTAATTGATTGAGAAGGTTAACAGCTGTGATATTTTGGTATATTTAATAATGATTATTTTTTAAAAGCATTTGAATTGTAGTTACTCCTATTTAAAAAACACATTGAAATATTTAAAAAATAAAAAAAATAAAAGATCTTGCAAAGTATTAAAGAAAATAAAGTGATTTTTTTCTAACAAAACTTTTATTGCTTGAACCATAAAAAAATTCACAACTGTAAAAACTGTAAAAAAAATTTTGACACTATTATAATAATATTATAAAATATAAATAAAAATCATAAATGACACAATTATAATGGCTGTAAATACTCAGCCCATCCTATCATATTTTGACCCTCAGATGTTCTCGAGTCTTAAGTAGAGTCTTGCTGAGGGTTCCAGGAAGCATTTCTTATCCTGAATTTATAAATATTTATGAAAATATTCTTCAATATCCTCACAGAAACTCAAAAAATATTTTTCATATGCAGTTGTATGCAAACGTGTCAATCAAATGCACTATAAAAAGCTAAAACCACAGCTCAATTTTTTATATAATTGAGTTTCAGCTGGAAAACATTGTTTTATGCTTATATACATTTATTAAGTCGGAAAAATTTAGGTTGAACCAATCTTTGCCCATAATTTAATAAGTTAAATATTCTGAAATATATGGCAAATAGAGAGGTCCAAAAAAAACATTTTCGAATTTTTGAGATTAGACTGAAAACTATTGTAGGCTACATAAAAATAGAAAGCCCCTATCTTTTTGTTTTGAAAACAATTAATTAGTAGGACTACGCATTTATTAGAAAGTTTTTTAAAAATTAACTACTCAAAATAGAGAAATCACGGTGCAGCCTATGGTTCAGCTTGGCAGTGCAGCAGCAGTGCTACAGCTACACTTTGCCAACTTGACCTGCACCTTTGTTGAAGCCCGAGGCTCGCCTAAGTCCTCACACCACCTTACCTAAATCTTCTGTATTCATAGCATTACTTCTGACCAAGAGCAACTGCAGAATCTCTTACGAAATGTAAAATTCAATGGACACAATATGATAAATGAATGAGTGAATAAATTAGTAATAAATAATTATAATTAATGGATCATTAATATTGAACTAATTATCAATAATTATTACTTAATAATTAATCATTATTTACTTATCATGTAAAATTGTAAGTTTTACTTAATTTGATTTTAATTAACATTGTTAATTTTAATTATTAATTAATTAAATATGAATGAATAAATAGATGATTCAATTACACAGGCCTGCAAATAATGGGGTCATATCAGTTGTTGGAAAGTGGTGGGTCATTTCCGAAGTAATTTTTTACGTAGCATCCGAATCCGGGGTCAAAATTGGCCCGTCACTTCAGGATTTTAAGATATTTGAGGTTATGCACCCAAAAAATGGCGTTTTTGGCTACTTTTGAGGTTATGTACAGAAGACACAAAATTGTTGGAGATTTTTTCTTTAGTTGTATCATATAGTACTGCTCTTTCCCTCTAATTTGAGAATCGTAGAGTTCAATTACCATTTTTCTTTACCAAGTTATGCCAATTTGAAATTACGAGATATGTCCCATTATGTCTTGAGCATTTGCTTTAAATACTTTGAGGCAGACATTTTCTACTGGGTGTTTTCTCTTAAAAATTTGTTCTTGGGAGTCTGGAGGTTGTTGAGTACGAATCTGAAGTCGAGATATTAAATTTTTCAAAATCAAGATGGCGGATTCAAAATGTCATATACAAATTTTGAAAAAACATTCACAATACACGGAGAAAAAGATATCGCACAATGATATCGCAAAACCTCTGTATTGAAATAAAGCGCAATATGATAACGTACAAGCAGGTTCCGGAGCTTTTTAGGATATTATAATGCACTACCATCGCTTGGCCACTACTAGGAACCCTCGTATGTATTATGATGGCCCAAAAAATCACATTTCAAAAATTTTAACGGGCTTGTTGGCCAAATCGTTCTCGTAGGCAAATAAATGTATGCCTATTTTTTTATTTTCAAAACAAAATATTTTTAGAACTCGTTCTGAGGCTTCAAAGTTTCCTGATTTGAAGTAAAGAAGTCCTTACATCAGCTACAGGTTTAACCCAGAGAGCAGCTATAGATTTATTAACTTATTATTACTCGGCCATTCAATTCATTGTCAGTGACCGTATTTTGGGACCAAGCAAATACGGTGCACAATGAGAGATCCGATCGAGGGTCAACTTTTTTTTTGCCGTCCACCTGCAGTTCCTTCAGCCCGTGTTCAACTTAATTGTGTTAATTTTCAACAGCTTTTCTTACTCTTTACTCAATGTAAATTATACTTTTAATCATTTTTCTTTCAGAAATCTATTCTCAATAGTCGAAAGAATGTCTCTTCAAAATGTCAAGTTACAAAATTATATCTGAGGGTCACAATGAGCCTCCAAATATTGCCATTTTATGCCATTTTTGATATGCCTAAAACTTTTGAATAATATTTCTGAGATATAAAAATGTGATAAGTACAATATTTATTGATAAGTGAACAAGTATATCAAATATCAAATAAATTGACTTTTAATTTCCTGTCCAAAATCGAAGAAATAAAAATTGGAAACATTTTACATGTTGTATAATATAATAAAATAATATAATGTAAAATCTTACAATGTACGATATCACAATTTTACGCTGTTATAATGTAATAATTACGATATATAGCGCAGGAATTACGGTATATATTGCAATTCTTCCGATATCCTTGTCTCCGTGTATTGAAACATGTTTTCAGTTCCTTCTATCTAATAACTTATGTTGATATATAAATGTTATATAGTAGTTTATATTTGTACAGGTTTCATGACTATTGAATTTGATCTTGAGCTTGACTTTCAAGGACATTTCATGCTAAAAGTTTTTTTTTACATTTAGCGTTGCCCAGTAACAACGACGTGGACGTAGTAAAATCTGTTCCGTTTGGGGAACACCCCCAAGTACAAATTTTCAAGAGAAAACACCCAGCAGAAAACGTCTGCCTCAAAGTATTTAAAGAAAATGCTCAAGACATAATGGGACATGTCTCGTAACTTCAAATTGGCGTAACTTGGTAAAGAAAAATGGTAATTGAACTCTGCGACTCTCAAATTAAAGAGAAAGAGCAGTACTCTATGATACAACTAAAGAAAAAATCCCAAACAATTTCATAATTTAATAATTAATTATTGATAAACAATAATCTCATTATTATTAATAGTAATAAATCTTTAATTTTTTATGTACCCAATGCCCAATGCGAGTCGCACTCCGTGAAAAAGGCCCTAAATCAAAGGCGTCGCAAAACTCAAAATTGAATGATTTTTCATTTTTTTAATACTCTTTTTCTCCTAGAAATTATTGTACATTTTTATTTTCTTATCTAGAAACCTGTTCTTAGGTAAGCAACTCGTGTTTTGTAAAGATTGCTGATGATGCAAATATATAGAAAACCCGGTATATGGTTTTAAATTCTTACATGACATTTTTAAAACATCCAATTATGATAAAATACATTATCATTCTTATGCAAACAAATTCCTAAAGTTTTAAACAAATACGATCATAACTTCTATTGCAGAATTGCATTTGAAAAAAAGAAATTTCATTTTACATGTTAATCTCCATAAGAGAGATAAGTGAAATGCGTAGTCCTACTAATTAACTTTTTTCAAAATAAAAAATAGGCACTTTCTATTTTCATGCAGCCTAGAATATTTTCCAGTCTAATTTAAAAAATTCTAAAATGTCTTTTTTTGGACCACGCTAATGGCAAACTTAAGTAGTCAAATTTGAAATACTATGAATGAAAAGTGTTCAATTTTATCTTTCAAAAACCAACTTCATTATATACTTTCAAAAATATATCTTTCAACTGAATAATTCGAATAAAGTTTATTTTTCTTGAAAAATATTTTTTTGGCTCTCGTTTAAAATTATGTTTAATGGAGTTAAGCAATTTCTTTAATTAAATCGACAACTACAATAATTAGGCAACGTCAGATAACTTTTATAGTGAGGTGGGTTCACAACCGCATGCACTACTTTCTATTTAGATATCAATTGTTTGCAACGCTTTAATCCAACTTCAGATAAAAAATATCTCTTGTTCAATTCCGCGATCAAGACTTTTCTGGTGCTAACTTCTCGGTTAGCTTTTTATTATATATAGTTTTGTTCAAGAACCGTCAAGTCGTGTCGTGAGCGTTGGCATCCTACCGTTAGGACGCCTCGATATATATGCACATTGAATAAATTTAGTTAAAAAGTAAAGAAATCAAATCCTTAAATACACATCAACGTAGAAATTTTGTATAGAATATTATTTTAGAGGCCAAATACCAGTGATTTTGATGTTAGTACGACAGAGGTCTCTGTATTGTACGGTTGATAAGTAGAAGAACTACTACACTGAAAAAAATCATTCTTAGCACCAACTAAATTTATTTACTTGAATCCTATTTCTTAGTATCAAGAAAATGTTCTTTAACAGAAGTAATTTTTATTTAAAACAGGCATATATCCTTTGTTGATCTAAAAAAATGAATTCTTTGGCTCTATTTTCTTGATTGAAATACATATTTCTTAAATTCAAGAAAATGATTTCCTTAATTCAAAATTTCTAGATTCGTTGAAACGTGATTTGTCGTTCAAAGAAATATATATTTGATTCAAAGAGTTCGATTCTTTGGACTGATTCGGGACAAATTCGAATGAATAATTTTTCCATACTTGAATCAAGAATTTAGGTTTATTTAAATCAAAGAAATAATAATTTAATCCAAAATAATATTAATTAAATTACAGTATATATTTTTTTGTCACGAAGGGTCCATGCATTTATAGCAATGGAGCATTTATATATATAAACAAGGTATTTTGTTTACGTAAATTCTTATTTCTTCGGTGGAAGAAAATATTTCATTTAATCATTTTTTTAAATCAAAACTTTAATAATTTGACGTCATTTGTTTCAATTGAATACTTCTTTGGATTGAAGACATACATTGTTAAATTAAATATCCATGTTTTTGATTTGAAGAAATATTTCTTTGGCATTTATAGTGAGGTTTAAATACGGGTTTGCGCCTTAAAATTTTCATGTTACGTTAGCGCCGTGGTCAAGGCTGTGAACTTTACACTCGATGGACCCAAGTACAATTCCTGATAGGGGTGGATTTTTCATCGAATTTTTCTGTTTCAGTTTCATCAAGATTTTAAATTATGTGATTTGTATTTAAATTAAATATGTGTATTAATAACAATGGTAATTATAATTTAGGCTAAAAGAAATCCAGTTGCTTATTTAGGAAAATATGTACTACAATTGAAGTACTAACTACTTTATTGCACTCGCACATTGTCTAGGCCAAAGAAATATTTTTTTGAATCAGAGATATGTTTTTATGCTTCAAATATTCAGAAATTTGCTGTGAAGAAATAGTTTTTTGAGCCTATAAAATATTTGCTTGACCTTAAAATATATTTCTTTCCTTTAATTTATATTTTCTTACCTGAAAAAATTTTCATTGCAAATCATGGCACATTCATTTAGAACAATGAGTTATTCATTTGATGTAAAATGTATATTTTTTGTCTTCAATTAATATTTCTTTCATTCAAAGAAATATTTCGCTTCGACCAACAGATCGTATTTCTTTATCTCGAATAAATGTTTCTTTTAAAATAAACAGGACTTTCACTTACTTCAGCCAAGTAAAATTCAATTGGTACCAGTAATCGTTTTTTTTCCCCGTGTATATCATAATCAATTTTTATTACGCGAAATTTATTGAAAACGCGAGAAAAATAAGTTCTAAAAAATTCACTGCGGGCGGGTGAATTTTTAGCAGCAATTGGAAAACGGTAAAGCATGGGTGAATTCGAGCTGTAAATTAAGGCACCAGATTTAAAACAATGTTTCGCTTACTTTATTTTTATATTTTTTTAATGATAAGACTTATCGCGGTTGAAAAAATTTGTCGCTTTGGATTGAAAATTAAAATTTTTTGTTAAAAAATTCATGTTTTGACCTTAAAAAATCAACTGGAATTTTTTGTATGAAAAATCAACTATTTTAAAACGGGTTTTTATTTAAATAAAAACTAATCTATTTTAAGAATCCATTTTTTGAAAATTTATCCTCTTGATTTAAAAATCAATTTGTTTTAGGAGAAGTTTCCTTTTTTAATTGAAAATTCAACTACACTTGGGTAAAATTCAACTACATTGTTTAAAATTATATTTTTTTTTAGTGAAGGCAATCATAACAATTTAGAAAAACTTTTATTTCTTTCATGAGTACAAAATCTTTATTTGTAGAAAATTCGTGATTTTGGTTTATATTTTTTAAAATAATTTTTTTTTTATTGAAATAAAAAGTATGATACTTTTTAGTTGGGGGTTTATCTTTTTATATGAAGTTGGTTCACTTCGCCGCTAACAATTATTTTGAAAATCAATAATATTCATAACATTAATATTCATAACATTCAAAGCATTGGTGCACATAATCAATTTTATTTATGGAAATTTATGGAAACTTTGAAAATTTATGGAAACTATTAACAAAATCTGCCCGCTTCGCGGGAAAATTCTCATAGCGCGCTGCGTGCGCGGCTCGCTTTGCTTTCTAGTTTGAGCACGCCTAGGGCCCGCAGCAACTGTTCATTCTCGCGCTTCGCGCTCGATAATATATTTATCTAGCGCTCCGCGCTCGGTCTTTGCATTTCCCTCCACATTTGTGCACAGACCACAATGCGAAATTTTCTACATTGCATGTTCAAAACTATTATATCAAATTCCTACTGCAATTTCTTTTTGTGTGTACCTTGGTTTGGCACTGCTTGTTCAGATATTGCAAAATAATGATCACATTTTATTTTTCCTGATCGTAATAGAACCCTGTTGTGGTTGTTTAATCCTTTTCACTTTTTTTAAGT
>NC_046665.1:27176893-27186660 GCF_010883055.1 Belonocnema kinseyi | reverse complement strand
CTGTAATTCAAACCCCTCATAAACTACAATCATAAAGCAAAGCTGTACCTTTTGTTAAATTTGACATTAAAGAAGGTTGTCAAAGCACCTACCGCCTTGATAATTACATTCTCATTGCCATAATCGCGCTTCGCGCTCTACTGTTAGATTATACAGGCTCTAATTTTAAAAAATGTGGGCTTATCGAAAATTTCGGCTAAAATAGTTTTAAAATATATTTGGTATCTAGAGAAAATTTTTGGATAAATTTTGAAAATGCACTCAATTTTTTAATTTTGGTTCGAAATATCTGATTAACGAACTTAACCTTTATTTTGGGGACCTTTAGAAGTGTATCAAATGCGGACTCGATTGGACAAATCCTTCAAAAGTTAGCATGGCTACAACATTCAGGTAACCATACACATACAGACATACAGACAGACACCGATGAAATTTTATGTTTTTCGGATTCTGTGAGTGCCGAAACGTAAAGATCCGTTAAAAACCAGAGATTGAAAATTTGGACGATTACAATACATTCTCAAGAATGAGAATGTAAAAATTATAAGTTAATTGCATCGGTAAGTTTTTGGTGGTAAGAATTAAACATTTTTAAATAGATTTGAAAAAAGTGTTTTTAATTTTGAAATGATTATGCAAGACTCAAAAGTCATTACATTCCTCAAATTATTAAAAGGTTTTATATGTACATGTTCAAGGTAACAAAAAATCATCCGAGCTTAAAAATAACAATAAATATTCCTGCTAATTACAGGAATTCTTTATTCAATAAAGAAATATTACTTTTTTGAATTCGACTAGATTAAAATAGATTTTTAAAAAGGTAAAAATGGTGTTTATCTGTACCTTATTTAATTTAAATTAGAGTTGTAAAAAATAGTTTTATTTTGTTTACACACAATTTTCGTGTTTGATAATATCAGTTTGAAAATCACAAAAATGGCAAAATTCATGAAAGTTATGAGTAAAATCAAATTTTGTAAATATAAAATGATCATGTGTTACTCTAATTTAAACTCAATAAGTTTTAGGCAACAGATTTTTTTAACTTAAGAAAAAAAATGTTAATCTAGCCGAATTAAAAAAATTAATTCTTCCTTAATGAAAAACAAATTCCTTTATTAGTCTGGAATTTTTTCCATAATTTTACATTTTTACTTTTGCTATCTGAAATAGTTAATCTCTTGTTTTATATTTTTATGTTAGTAATTGGCAATGCAATATTCTTCCCGCGTACTGTAGCGCGCATATAATGTTGCTATTTTAAATAACAAAGTATAGATTTAGATTTTTTTAAAATAAAATTAACAACATTAAGTTTTTCAGTCAATGAATTCAATGATCATAGAAAATTTCATTTCAACATGTCATTAATTACAGAAAATTTAATGTGGATATTATTAGTATGTATATTTATAAAAACTTAATGAATATAACTTTTTCAGTCAAAGAATTCATTAATCATAGAAAATGTCGTGGACTACAAATGGTTAACATTTTGGCAATCACCCATATACTAACATCATTCTTTTTTATTATGTAAATAATAAAAAAATAAATATATGCCAGCATAAAACAAAGTTATAAGCTTTAAAAATGTTTAAAAATACAATTATTACATTTTCTTGATAATTAAAAAAAAAAATGTTACGCATTTTTAAAGCAAAATATTTAAGGAAAAATAATTCAGTAACATTTTTAAAAAGTATATTAATAATGCCTTTTATTTTATAAAAGAACAATTAAAAAATTTTTAAATAAAATAATTGAGAATACAAGGACAAAACAAACAAAACGTTTTTCAACTAGGAAAGCAATTCCATATTCAAATCTTTGTAAAAAACGTATGATAAAAGAATTCGATAAATGGAAAACTATGTGGTTTATGAAATTTTTCGTAAATCAGAACATTATTTTTTGTCATTGATGTTATTAAGCTATTTTTGCACTTGAAACTTTTCTTTTTTATTACCTTTGGGTCGTGATATTTTAAATTATTGCTTAAGAAATGTTATTTTGCATTAAAAATTAAGTAAGAGTGTATTATATACAATGAAATATTTGGATAAATTGAAAACTGCGCATTTTATGGAGAATTTTTGTTTAGTGTTTATTACTTTTAGATATTTCATAACATTTTTAGATATATAAAGAAAAAAAAGCATCGAGCCTTTTTTGAAATAAGTAAAATTCAATTCTAACCTTTTGCTAAATAAAAAATGGTATATTAAAGTCTCTCAAAAATTTTCAAGTGTCATCATAAAGATGTTTTGGTGCAATTGCAGAATAGGGGCGCCATCTGGTTTTTGGCTGGAAAAACAGTATTTTTCTGCAACAAAGTATTAGAATCTTTAATTGAACGATAAATGAAGCGCTTTGACCAGACGGAAGTTTAAAATTATTGTTACTTTTATTACTACGATATCTTAAATATGGGTATGTCACGATATCGGAATGATTATATTAAACTTTCCGTTTAGGTGCTTTTAAACATCCAAACAGCCAGAAACACCCATTTGAAAAGTCATTAAAATAATCTTGTAAAAACTTCTACCCTTTTCCAACGTCTCGTGGGAACGGAAAAGCATCCCTATGACTAGTAAAAAGAATAATGTTTGTCAAATCACTACCCATTTCTAACTTCTCGTCAAATATGATCATTACGATATATCGTGACAGACCCATATCTGAGACATCATAGTAACAAAAGTAACAATAGTTTTTAATTTTTGCCTCATCAAATCGATTCATTTATCGTACAATTAAAGATTCTAATAGTTTGTTGCCCAATACATTTTTTTCCTGCCAAAATAGAGATGAGAGGTGACGCCTTTATTCTGCAACCTAACCGAGGTTTTCTTAAAAGAAACATTAAGTTCAACAACGTTTAGTTTGCAGATGGTTGAGGCTCATTATACGACTTCGTACGACACTGCCTTGAAATTCATAGCAGATATTTTGTCATCGAAATCTAAATGCTTCGTTAGAGTAGTGGTTAGAGTGCGCGGTTAGGACACACTGGTTCAGGTAGTTTAGGTAGGGTTCGAATCCTCGAGGAGTGCGATTTTTTAAAGTACCTAGGCGTACGGTTTCATGTGTAAGCAACAGTGTGCGCGAATTACGTATTTGAATAATTTAAAAAATGAAGATTATATAACAATAATTTCGAAAACAATTTTTTTCGTTGAGAAATAGTGTTCAACTGAGGCACTACTATCGGTGAGAAAATTCGAGTCCTCTGGCTTTGACGTTGAATAAGTATGTGAAGAAAAAATGGTAGGTTAATGGAAGAGGTCTCATTTTAAAGGTGCAAATGTTGTACGTTAATGAGCCGAAAAGTAATATTCCAAAAAATTATTTGTAGCTTACTGATCTGAAAATCTGATGAAAAGTAACGAAATTTAATAGCTTTAAAAAACAGTCAACTTTGAAGGCTCGGAGGCACAGGTTGGGTAGGTCAGGCTGAGGAAAACCAAGGATGATCCCCTGAAAAAACGGCACCACGTTGGACTCTCGCACTTGCTTTCCTATATAAAAAACTGACTTCAAATATCGCAATTTGTACGAAAACAACAAGAAGCACATGTTTCTCTCAAATTGTAAATTATTACAAATAGTTCAAATAACTACCTCCAATTTAAATCACTTCATTATCTTCATTAGAACTGAAGATAGTGTGGTCGCATATTTATTCACAAAAAACGAACAATTATTTATATTTTGCAAGTTTTTCGACGGAAATCTTTTCAGAAATGTTTAATGTACCACCATGAATTTTTTCAGATTTTTCCTATTACTTTTCAATAAAAAACTATGCTTCAAAGTTCACTGTTTTCAAAAGCTATCAAATTTCCTTACTTTTCATCAGATTTTTAGATCTGTAAGCTACAAATAATTTTTTGGAATATTACTTTTCGGCTCCTAAACGTACAACATTCGCACCTTTAAAATGATACCTCTTTCATTAACCTACCATTTTTTCTTCACACACTTATTCAACGTCAAAGCCAGAGGACTCAGATTTTCTCGCCAATAGTAGTCTATTGCTCCGATACTACATATTCTTAGATTAAGAAAATATATTCTTGAAGTGTATGAGAAATGATTTCTTGGAAGTAAAATATGTTCTGCATTTGAATACATCTCAATATGAAGTAACACAATAAAGTTTTAGAACAATAAAATGCGATGTTCTATCTAAGAGTAAATTTTCTCAGATTAAGAAAATGTACGCTTGTTCCAAGCATGCGGTAGCAAGTATTTATTTATTTGGAACACACTCATATTCTATCGTCCCCATTCGTACCTGCGATTGACTTGAATCAAGTAACATTTACTTGATTCAAGAAAACTTTTTTTCAGTGCATGTACATTTAATAAATAAACGTGAATTATTTCCGCTAGATTTTCGTATTATTTATTTTTCAAGAAATTGAATAAGACTTATAACATTCTTAAATATATATCCGGTTTTTATCTCACACGAAATATCAACTTTCAATTTATTGTTAATTTATTATTATGCAATATTGCATTATAATTATAAAATAATAATTACATATTATTTTATAATAATTCTACTGTATCTTTTTTGTACCGTGAACGGCGTTCTCTGAAATCACGACAGGGTTGTTTCTGGGGTCCATGATTCGAAGAGAGCCGTAACTGACCGTTACGGCGTTTTCCGTATTTCAGCATCACAATTAACACCGTTAACTGCATTTTAGATAATTAATTAACATTTTTTAACGATTTTTCTTCAAAAAATGAAATTATTATATGCAAATTACTCGAGAATAACAACAAAAGCTGCAGAAAATTAATTAGAATCCGGATCCGTATAGCGGATTCTAATTATACGCGAATAAAAATTCGAATAGTTTTCGTCGATTTTCTCGGCCTCGTTCATTTTTCAGTTAACGCTGTTTTCTCAAATCACAACAGTACTTGAATATGTTAATCGTATCTCTGAGCCGTTGATGCTACTTTTTTCTACCACTGTTCCTGCTGTGCCTTCCATGCCCGCAGAGTGATCAAGTTTAGAATAATTCAAAATGATATTTCTTGCGTTAGAGCGATTTTAATAGTAATTCTAATCATTTATTTGCATTGAATTTACAAAAACTGCGCACGTAGGGCCATCAAACGGCTTCATAGTTTCAGTTGTTCTTAAGATGAAGTATTTGTAAATAAATCCCCGTAAAGAGTAAATTATTGAAAATTTCAGAATTCTCAAAAATGTAATGCATTAAAGAATGTTGAAAGAATATCTGACCATTTTTCCGATTTTTCCTAACGTCGACCTCGTTTAGGTAACAGTTGAAAGTCGAGGCTTAAAAAAGGAGGCCGCAAAACGCTGTTTTTTTTGTGTGTTTTGCCTTCTAACTATTGACAAAAACTTTTAAGGCTAAAATTGATTATATCATTAAATTTGGAAGACATTCAGCTTTTTATAGATGCTTTTTATCAAACAATTCAGATGCTTTCTATTTAACAGTTCAGAGAAAAAGGAGATATAGAATTATTTTGCTGGAGTGGAGAGGCTCCTGAGCACTTGAAAATAGAGCCTCGAATTTTATAAGATATATATCCACAATGGAAATGTAATGCCGCATATTTTTCCCTCATAAAAAAAGTTTTAGCTTTTTTATTTTCGAATTATTTACGAAAAACTGTTTTTTTTTCTCTTATTAAAATTTTCTGAATTTTTTCACTTCAACTCGCAACGAAATGGGAAGTTTTTAATATTTTGTAACAAAACTGATCAGAAATATACATTATTATGTTCTGCGACGGATGACGTTAGCGAAAGTTCGAAATATTTATTTAAAAAATTGTTAATAATTGTTTTCCGACACGTTGCATAATTCGTGCACAAACAACGTCCAACGTTTCGGGAGTCGAGCGAATTTTGAGTAAACGAAAACTGTCAGTGAGAAAGTTGTTCAGGGAGGTTCAAGGAAGTTTTCTGGAAAGTTTTAGCTTAATTGGAATAGTACTTAAGAAACTGTTGATGTTTTAATTTTCTGGCGCAATGGATTTTCTCCCGCGTAGACCACGGCCCGGTCGGTAATCCGCTACTCCAGCATTAGGTACAAGTATGTCTGACAGCCAGCCGAGTTTTTATAATTAAAATACGACAAAAATGGAAAATCATGGTCTATAATAAATATTTCTTTTTCTCTTATGAAAATATTTAAATGTTGCCATTTCTAGTGTTGTTTCTTTACCAAAAATGAAATACATCAGTGTAGTTAAGTCTGTGCCGATCAGCAGAGCACATCGTTAAAATATAATCTGATACATAAAAGTTGTTCGATTAAATTATCATAATAGCTATACAAAATTCTATGATATTTAACTGTTGACATTGTAACTGTTTAATCAGCAAACCTGTGACACTGCAGTTTGTCACAGACTCAAGTGTTCGGACTTATATGGCTGTATAAAAAAATCTATAGTAGATCTAAAACTCAAGAACGCAGTCTGTCGTCGACCTCACAATCGATAATCTATCTAATGTAATTCCATAATGGCCAAATAACAGAATTCTCCGACATTCGGTACGAGAATTTTGATTTCTTATATCCACTTTAATACAATTTTATGAGAGAGATAAATCGAGCCCATCGAGGAATATAAACCACTTATAATCTCTGAACAACTCGATAATGTACAACAATGCAAGATAACTTGTATTCCTTATTAGGATATTGCGAGAGGAGTAAAGTCAGGATGCCTCGTTAGTCGAATGGAAAAAGGTGAAGAATTTTGAGCTTCGAAATGGCAGAAAAGGCCGGTTCACCTTGACTTCTGGAGCCCCATTCTCATATGCAGGGCCGCATTCCAGAATCAAAAAAATTGTAACCAGATTCAGTAATAGATTATAAATATCCAGTCTAGAGTTGGATGCAGGAATGACCTTCACATTTGACAAGTTCAATTCTCTATTTGTTTTTACTTTATTTTATTTGTCAACTTCCGTATTTTTGTGAACATACGTAATGGAAGATTCTTTTTACTTTTGTCGTGGACCTTTTTCTTTGAAATTAGTATACATGCAATATTTGCTAAAAATCAGACTAGACTTTACTATTTTTAGCTTGCAATGAAGGGACATAGCGGAGAACATTTGTAATGTTTCCTACTCCAAGTAGTAACTAGTAACTACATGCCGAACTACAAAATTCATTGGAATAAAATATAAAAATGTTACATTTATTTCTACAGAAGATTGCAATATTAGCAAAGGACTATAGTAACGTCGAGAGACCGGGGCACTGATTTAGTAAGAGACTTGGTAAAAATTGGTGCAGTCAGATTAGCAGACGAAAAAAAATAAATCTAACATGCGGCGCGTCGCGTTGAAGGTTACGATACGTATCCTTTCCACGAGCATGCGACGTACATGCAGACTTATTTATTATAGGATGTTGAACTCTTTCGCACTATTATATTTATTTAAATTGCAATTGTACAGTACACACGATTATATGTAGTTCATACATTATTATATACATTCAGGAATATTATATTACCAGGTGAAACCGAAAAATGTGATTAAAGTAAAGCTGGTGGAAATCGAACACGGGTCTCCAAAGCAGCAGCACGGCGATATTCCATTCGGCTAAACTAGATAATGAGATCCAGAAGTTTATCACCCTTATGAAGTAAATGTTAGCACTAAAATTAATTTCCACTAAATTATTCATCAATTGTTCACAGTGATGGCATTTTTAAAATTCTAAGCACTATATCTTAACGTAATCAAATATCCTAATATCGATGTTGAAAAATAATTTTTTGCTCTCTGTGGAAATTTAGTTTTTCGATTTTAACTTTTCGAATTATCCTAATTTATTTTAATAAGGATCTTTGCTGCATTCGGACCAACGCTAGACTCGCTTACTAAATCACTTACTAATATTTGAGAGCGATCTTCCGACTTTGTCTTACTCCATAATACAAAAAATAGAAAGTGTCATCGTATAATTCATATTCCTACAGACAATAGCAATTCCTCTTCCAAATTTAGTCTTTTATGTTATTTTAGATACTTATTACTTCTACTCTTTTTATAGAATTTAATTATGTCTCTGCTAATTTATCCTATCTAGGATTTTACTATAAAAAATACTAAGACTTCGTATTATCAATAGGAACATTTCATATAAAAATAGCATAGCTTAGGATTATTGTATTAAAATATACGAATTATCGCCTTGGTCCCTCGATTGTAACCCAATTTAGTAATTTTTCCAGTACAAAGTTTCTCAGTGTAATGTGTACAAATGTTTTGTTCAAAGTTATGAAATAATCTGATTTAATAAGACTGAGTAAATAATAGGAATTAGTAAACAGTTATTTTGTTTATAAAGAATTAACGATGTGTGCCTAACTCACTCTGCACTGATGTTAATATATCATAATGAATTCACTACTACGGCTAATTAGTTCATATGGTTCTTCTGATAATCTACTTTGAATTTTAGTGATCACACTGGTCACTGAAGTAACTTATTTATAATCTTTACATTCTTTTTACCATAATAATTCCAAATTCAAATCAATGCATTTTTGCTGGCTTAATAAATTTAATTTTAAATACTTTTGATTGATATTATTGCGTGTACATATACACTGAAAAAAGCATTCTTAGCACCAAGTGAATGCATTTACTTGAATCACATTTCTTGGTATCAAGAAAATATTCTTTAACAGAAGTAATTTTTATTTAAACCAGCCACATATATTTTTTGATCTGAAGAAATTAATTCTTTGGCTATATTTTCCTGATTCAAATACATATTTCTGACATTCAATAAAATGATTTTCTTAATTCAAAAGGTCTAGATTCGTTGAAATCTGATTAGTCATTCAAGCAAATTTATATTTAATTCAAAAAGTTCGATTCTTTAAATTGATTCGGGAGAATTTCGATCAATTATTTTTCCATACTTTAAATAGGAATTTAGGTTTATCTAAATCAAAGACATAATAATTTAATTCAAACTAATATTAATTAAATCAAAAATATATTTATTTATGGCAAAGGGTTCATGCATTTATAGCAAGTAAGCATTTATTTAGATGAAAAATGTGTGGTTTTTACATAAATATTTATTTCTTTAGTGGAAGGAAACATTTCATTTGATTACTAAAATTAAATTACTCGTAACAACCCAGGTGCGAATTTTCCGTTGGGCCATAGTCGGGCCAACTTTCTCGGAGTTGGGCTAACTTTGCCTACCAGGCATTGGCCAACATACCGAAATGATAACTATGGCCCAACTCTGTTTGCCGACTATTGTCTACTATTGTTGACCCAACCATGAATACTAGAAGTCGGCCCAACAGCGAAATTATAACTTTGGCCCGACCATGTTAGCCGACTATTGGTACGATATCCTTTACCAAAATCGGGCTAACCATGGCAATTACACGGAAAAAAATATTCATTAGATTTTATAGAACTAATTTTATAGTAGAGAATACGATGGGTAGTTTAATACACATAATACAATCACTACACTGTTTATAATCGCACGCTATGAAAATTTTTATTCGCCTTGGGGTTCGAACCCTATAAGTTTCGCATTCATAATTCCTAACGCCTAAAGCCTCTCGGCTAACCAAGCTGGAAGTATTACAAAAAAGATTTGAAATATAACCGACAGCTGTGCATGGCCGTCTGCAAATTTCTGTGAACCATTCTATAAAAAATATTGCTACGCTCATAATAATATATGTAATAAGATTTCAGA
>NC_046665.1:27156011-27176793 GCF_010883055.1 Belonocnema kinseyi | reverse complement strand
AATATAACCGACAGCTGTGCATGGCCGTCTGCAAATTTCTGTGAACCATTCTATAAAAAATATTGCTACGCTCATAATAATATATGTAATAAGATTTCAGATTTTTAAAACATTGCAAATTATTATTGAATATTATATGTGATTAAACAAGATTTAAACTAAATAAAAAAATGTTTTAAGATATTATAAAAGATTTAAAAAATATATATATAATTAAAAATTTGTCATAAGGACAACCGCAGGATTTATATTAAGAAATTAATTAGAATTCAAAGGATTTCTACAAATTTTCGAAGATTTCAAGATATTTAACAGACTTTAAAGAATTCAAGAACATTATTTATATTTTAAAATTACTTTAGAATCTTAGAAGTCATTTAAAATCTCTTAAATTCATTAAAAATATCTTGAACTCTTTTAAATATTTTGAAATCTTTTAAAATTCGTTTATAAATTAAAAAATTTTCAAAATCAAATAACTCCGGATAAATCCCTGGAAGTTCCTAAAAGTCTGTTTAAATACTTAAAAGCATTTTTAAATTACATGAAAATCCTTCAACTCTTTTGATTTTTTTTTAAATCAAATCTCTTAAAAATTCTTTTGCTTTTTTTAATTCTTCTCAAGCATTTTAAACTTCTTTAAAATTACTTGAAATATTTCGAAATTCATTTCTAAATTTTTTTCTCTTTTCATTAAAAAGAATTTTTAAATCCCTTTATGCCGAACTCTGGCCGGACTTTGGCCCAGAGTTGGGCCGGTAGCCGGCGTTACTCGTTAACAAAAGATGTCTCATAGTTGCCCCGATGGTTGGTCCATGTTTGGACCATTGTTGGGCCAATAGTCGGCCTAACTTCTTCAGAACTTTCTAAGTTCCTTCATGCCGATCTCTGGGCCGACTTTGGTCCAGAGTTGGGCGGGTAGTCGGCGTTATTCGTTAACGAAAGATGTCCCATAGTTGCCCCGATGGGTGGTCCATGCTTGGGCCATTGTTGGGCCAATAGTCGGCCTAACTTCTTCAGAACTTTTTCAATCCTTTCATGCCGGAATCTGGGACAATTGGAATGTGCGAGCCCAGCGGGCATATTTTCTTTTTAATGAAACATTAGGAGAGTGTTTTTAACTGCCAAAAGGAAGTTTCCATTGCTATTAGAAGTTCGCATAAACAATTTTTGTTTTTTCTATGTACACGTTTCAAGAATTTCGGGGGAGGGGGGCACAATCCCAATCACTGGCTACGGCCTCCAATATATTAAACATATATTCGTACGCTTGTAAGCTCTTCCGATACTGTGGAAAATAGCTTAAAAATGAGTTTCAGAGATTTATAAAACGTTAATTATTTCGGATATTACCTAAAATTTATTAAAACATTGAAATTTAAACTATTTTTTGCATTATCTACCTAATAAAAATAGATAAATTGGCTTCACCTTGGGCAATGTGCACTGTTAGAAACATCTGTACGAGGTTTAATATACATGCGTGTGAACCAAATATGCACTACCGCTACTGAAATGTAATATACATTGGTGTAGTGAATTTAATATGCATATGTATTAAATTTAATATACAGGTCAGTATAGCTTATATTCTCAATTAAATTAATAATATAGAATTCGTTAACCGAATCTATATTTATTATGAAGGAGATACGTAATTGTCTGACAGAGAGCAGGCGCGTTTGAGTTCGTTCGCGAATTTTAGTGATATTTCCAGAGCATAATCTAACGTGCAGCTCTGCACAAGTGTGCAGTTCTGAATGGAAAGTGTGCAGCTCCGAATTTGTGTTGGGGAGGTACTTTTGAAATTATTTTCAATTAATCAAGTTCCCGAAGCAGCCTAAGCGCGAAACTCAGAGGAACAGTAGGCCAAATTTGTTGGCATTTAATAATAAAGTCAAGTGAAACGTAGGGGAGGAGCACAGTATTATATGTTTAGAAGTATTACCTTATATGAATACAACTTACGCGAAAAGATGCAGTTCTGAAATTTGCTTAGATTATGCTCTGGATATTTCGTGTGTTTTTAACCGAATGCTGGTGTTTTGTGACTCTTTTTGTGAAAGATGATACCCACAGTTAACATAAAATAATAAAGGTTGATCAGAATCTATTACGATTTCGCAGAAATCCGTGAAGTTCCGAGTTTGCAAGTTTTTAGGTTATGCAGGTTACTCGAACTCTTGATGTGAACGTTGATAAGGTAGGAATTCAACCAGACAGCAGTACCACTGTAGTTGATAAGTCACAAAAATCGCCCACCAAAGAGACAACGTCAGGTGATCTAAGAACAGCTGGCAAAATAAACAAAGTTGACACTGCTGTTTAACGCATACCCACAGCTATTGAAAACCCCGAAAGAGGTCGGCCGAAAAAAAAACAAGTACTTGATAAGGAAAGGACACGATCTGTAGGTCCTGTTATTTCTGATTTTCTCCTAAATAAACGGAAAAGACAAGGTGAAGAATAAACAAACCTTAAAAGAAGCAACTCTGAAAGTTCGAAATGCCCATTAACAGACCGATCACAATCTGAAAAGGACCTTTTGATTTCGAATCGCGTTTTTAAAGATAGATCTGAAAATATACTAGAATTGAAGATGGAGAAGTTAATTCTAGATCTTTCTACCAAATTTGATCAACTATCTGACGATGTCAAAAAAATGAATCATGATAATACTCTTGCTACTGAATTAATTAAAAACAAATTGGACGAACTTAAAACAGAGAACGCAAAACATGGATATGAGTTAAACGCTATCAAAGATGATTTATTAGAAAAAGGGTGGACATCATTGCGAAACAATATTGAATCAAAAATCTCAAAACTGGAAGAGGATCTGCTGAATTCGTCATCGTGTCTGATGAATAGAGTTGAGTCCTTGGAGGAAAAACTGAGTAAAAATAGGCCAATGGATATTAAAATTTCCCTAATGTCTAAAATGGAGAAGGAACACGCCTTTTATGCCCAAAGATTGAACACTCTTACGGATCGTCTCGAGAAAGAACAAAAAAAATGTAATCTAATTATCAAAGGATTAAAAGTAACCGATACTGACATTACGCAACAGGTTGATACCTTTTTAAATAGCGAATTTGGCGTCACTAATTCAGTTGGAAAATCGTGGAAGATCGGAAGGAGAGACGACGTGTTGAGACTCAAATTAAATTCATTTGACATGAACATGGACATAATGAAACGAAAATCTCATCAATTACAAAATAGTCAAATATATATTGAAGATGATCTCACACAAAAAAGAGAGAAATAGAAAAGAAGTTACGAGACATAGCCAGATTCGAAAGTTTAAAGGGCAAGTGTCAGAACTGGCTATAGAAAATTAAATATTGATGGAGTCTGACACTATTGGAACAACGGAAACTTGATGTCAATGACTGAATGTGTTGTTGAGACAGATACACCTACTGGAAGGCATACAACCCGAAAAATATGTAGGCTACGCAGATTGGTCTATAGTCTTTTGGAATGTACATGGTTATAAAAACTTTGATCTGCAAGGATCATTGGATTCATCAGAACAGGATGCAGATATCATCTGCCTATCGGAAACTTGGCTGACCTATCAACCTGAGAAACTACCTCTACGATGGAGGGATTACAACGATGTCTGGAGTGAAGCAATTAAAAAAAAAGTGAGGGAAGAGCGAGTGGAGGTCTAGCTGTTTTATTGAAAAAAGGTAAAGTAAAATCTGAAGTACTTATTCAAACTGAATGGTGGATATTTTTAAATACTGAAACATATAGGCAAACCACAGTACTAGGATTAGTTTACTTAAAACCTGATTTAAAAACAGACGTTTACATGGATATGTTACAGACTGATATATTTGAATTACAAGTACGCTATGAAAATGCAATTTTTTGGTGGGAGGAGATTTAAATGCTAGTGTAGGATTGGAAAATGGTCTGCCACCCGAAATATTTCAAAATACAAGACTCTTTTCATCCAGAAAATCCATAGATTTAATTGTCAATGGCCGAGAAACTAAAGTACTAGAGTTTATGGAAAGTAACGTCTTTATATTAATGAATGGTAGAATTTGTGGAGACCGCCCAGCTCAGATTACATACGTAGGTTCAAATGTGGGATCGAAAAATATACCCAATAAAGGCTGTAGTGTAATTGATCATGCATGGTATAATGTAACAGGCCTGGAATACATTATAGATTTATCCGTTCTACCTTTGATATCGCTGTCAGATTATTTCCCAATTAGGCTAACTGTAAAAGGTACTGTAGAAAACACCGAAATCTGTAAAAGCGAAAAAATAAATAAATATACTGTACTACAATGGAACCCAGACTGCGCAGAATCATTCAAAGAAAATATATAACGTTATGGAAAAATAGCATTTGACTTTAAAAATAATTCTGTCGACGCTCAATTTGAAAATCTTTCTAGCGCCATAAGTGACATAGTTTATGAATGTAAAATGACAAAAACCCTGAACTCAGGTGCTGTAAGATTTATTTCAAATCCTTGGTGTGATGAAGATTGTTTCGTTGCAAAAAAAAAGAACCACAGGCTCTATGAAAGAAATGTAAACTCGTGAATTTTGATGATACAAGTAAGGTAGCATACGAAAAGGCAAAAAACTGTATGGGAGCCTCTTGAAAACGAAAGCTAAATTATTTAATAGTGAAAATGTCAATTAACTTGCAGAAGTAAAAAACTCACAACAATTCTGGAGTGTGGCAAACAAATTTAGAAATAAGGTTTTTCAGGGGTCTCCTATTACAATTCTACAATGGCAAAATTACCTACAATGTATTTTTCCACCACGTAAGAATATTGATTATCTTTTTTTCGGTGTGACACACCCATGGTTGGATCGTGAGATTAATTGGCAGAAATTATCTATGTGTATTGATAATTGTAGATCTGGCAAGGCACCTGGTGATGACCAAATTTCGAATTAATTTATCAAAGCCTTTCCCCAAAATTGGAGACTTTATGTTCAAGTTATGTTTAACCAAATTCTTAATACAGAGAAAATTCTGATATCTTGGTCTAAAATTTTAATTTCAATACTGTATAAAAAGGGTGACAAGACCGATCTGCGAAATTATCGACCTATAGAGTTAATAAACACCTTTACGAAATTATTTACTCAAATCATTTATACATTTGTAATCAAATGCCGGGTTCTGAGGGGGTCTTGCAGGGTGACTCTTTAAGTCCTTTAAGTAATATATTATTTTTGTCCGATATGAAGGACTTTTTCCGATCCAAGGGCATAAATGGATTAAATATAAACGGATATATTGATATTTTGTTGCTTCTTTACGCAGATGATTTAATCATTCTGGCCTACACAGTAAAAAAAAGGATCAATTTTGTTACAGAGCATTTTGCTCAAGCGATCATTTGACTCTCGATATCATAATGATTTTCCATTCGGATCAATTTGATCTCATTTTTTAGTTCATTTATCAGACTAAACAAAATGGCCGCCAATTCTTGGCGCCGGTGTCATAACGATAAAACCTAAAAATGGTGTCTAACCGTACGCAAGTGACAACTACACTTAATAGGTTATATTTTCTAATATCAGATTTCGTTATTATTTTATCTTTTCAAGTAAACTGCACGATCAGAAACCATAAAAACCTTGAATATGAGATAAAGTATTGTAAGAATGTCAGCCATCTTGGTTTGAAATCATAAATGATCCCGAATCAGATCATTATGATCTCAAAAGTCGATCATTCACTTCGGCCGATAAAAATTCTCTTGAATTCGGTATCATTTCTGTTTCATATCAAAATGATATTGATATCGGTATCATTTTGAACACTTTTTTTTACTGTGTACTCACAGTCTGATTTGAAAAATAAATTTACACAGTTTACAATAATGTGGAGATACCAGCAGTCAAGTATTATATCTACCTCGGTATACCTATATCCGGGATTGCAATAGGTTATAAGGCAACCCTCTCAGCAATTGGCAAATCCCAGGTGGCTACACGTACAGTTCTGTCTATCTTATCGAAATCTAAGACGGATTCATGGTCATGTAGGAATAAACTGTTCGGTAGTTTGATGGAGTCTACTCTTTTTTATGGTATCCAGTTGTGGGGGTTGAGGTACATGGGTTCGATTGAAAAAGTTCAAACGTCCTTTTACAAAAAACTTTTACAATTGCCTTGAAGCCTACAAAACGCAGGGCTCAGACTTGAATTAGGTCGTGTAAAATTAGAACATAAGATATAATCACTGGCTTGGGACTGGATTGTGAGAGTCCTACAAATGAATGAGAATCGGCTACCCAGAGTCTGCTTTTTGAGACAAGTCGAACTGCTGCCTTCGATGATAGGCAGTATAAAATATAATTGGGCAGCTCAGATCCAGCAGTTGCTAAATGTCATCAACATGGGAGACCTCAATTACAGTCCAGACCCAAGGCTGTGGATATCAAAAAAGAAAAAAGCACTTCAAACATATTACGAACATCTCAGATTGCATGCCATTATTAAATTTGACAATTTGAGATCTTTTTTAGTCCGTATACCCAGGAGTCTTGTCTATGAAACCACGCCTTACTTAGAATACCGATATCCATTTCAGATTATTCGGCTATACTGTCAGCTTAGGCTTGGGTTTACCAAAAACGTGTAGTAATGCTGGCTTCAGGTAACTCATATATGAAACTCGAAAACTATTAGTGGTATCAAATTCTCCTTTGTGCAGGAATTTAGCGCTAATTGAGTGCTCTGGATTTGTGCTATGCACAAACTCTGGGCACTTTTTTCAACCAAAATCGTGTAGTAATGCTGGCTTCAGGTGACTCTGGCATATTTAAACTCGGGAACTATTATAGTAGTATCAGATTGTCCTTTGCACAGGAATTTATAGCTAATTAAGTTCTAATAAATTCTGCAAAAATTAAATTTTGTGCCAGGTAATTTTGTTTAAAAACTTGTAGTAAAGCTGGCTTCGGAGTCACCTGAAGCCAGCATAACTACACATTTTTATTTTAAAAAGTTGCCCAGATTTTTTGCTGTGCACAAATCTAAAGCACTTAATTAGCAATAAATTCCTGCGCAAAAGAGAATTTAATACCACTAATAATTTCCGAGGCTCATATGTCAGTCACCTAAATCAGGCATTACTACACGATTTTGGTTTAAAAAAAGTGCCCGGATTTTTTCATAGCACAAATCCAGATACCACTAATAGTTTCCGCGTTTCGCATACCGGTGTCACCTGAATCCAGCATTACTACACGTTTTTTGTAAAAAAAATGCCAGGATTTTTCGCATCGCACAAATCCAGAGCACTTAATTATCACTAAATCCCTGCGCAAAACAGAACCTGATACCACTAATAGGTTCACAGTTTCGCATACCGGAGTTGTGTCTTCAGCTGAAGATAGCATTACTACATGTTTTTGACCAAAATTACCGGACAAAAATTTGTTTTCTATAGCATAAATTATCACTAAATAAGCACTAAATTATGGCATAATGCACATATCGATATGACAATGATGTCATTCCAGCTTCCGGGACCTGAAGACAGTTAATTGTAGGTTAGGTCTGTTATTTATTGGCTTAATTGAACTTTTCGACTTGAAATCCAATTTTATTTCTGGTTAATAGGAAGAAGGTATCATGTTTGATTATATACAATCGAAAACTACTGCTAAACTTATTTTCAATGTGTGAAAAATGGAATTATTTGATTTTTCTTGTAAGTGATTAAAATGAATGTATATGAAATTGAATATAGTCGTCCTTAATGGCGACTTCATAGGCGTGACATATTAATATGGATATACATGGGTATATTAAATTTAATATTATTTTTAACCGTGTTGTGAACATTTTCATTATATTATTTTGACGCGGGAAGAATCTAATATTTCTACTATGACATAATTTCCTTTTTCCATATGTGACGTGCGCCGAAGAAAGGGGACTTACTCTAAAAAAAATCGAAATCAATGCTTTTACAAATTTCGGTAGTTTTTGAGCTGCTGTTTTTAATGAAATTCCGTGAAACACCTCCCATTACTCACAATCCCATCTATGCGTCTCATCTATACCCCGTCCGTGAGCTGCGTCTACGACCTATCTCTTTCCGTGAGAATGCAGTGGTAAGTGGAGAGGAAAGATTTTGTGAGTCTTCCCTCTCTCCTAAAAGTCCGCTCTATCGGGTCGACTTTCGGGCCCCCTTTCTTCGGCACACGTCACATATATATAAAAATTATGCATTTTGGAGATCCATTATTTAACGCAGATCTACTGAACCCTACAAATCCTCAAATTAAATTTTAAAAATATATCCGGCACTGTTTAAAATTTTTCATTTAATTTATAGTCTTAGGTTTAAACTGAAAACATTGCATCTGAATTTTGTACAGTTTTCCACTCATTTCTCATTAGATCCACTGATCTGTTGTACATTTTACTAAATACACCTGTTCTCAGGTACATTTTATAAGATAAAGTTGAGATTATTTAATTTTCGAATGGGTATAGGCTTGGCGGAAGAAACCCGTAGGATTAGAGAACCTTGTTCGATCCAGGGATTAGAGACAGGGCAATTAGCGCAACTAATATACGCCTATACGAAAGTAGCCGTCTGCTCGCAGGAGGGAGCCTGCTGATCTACCGGGCCCGGGACGCCATCCCCTTACCCTACCGGGCGGTAAGTACCAAACAGGCGCGGTGGGATTGTGGGAAACGTTGAATAAACCAGCAATTCCCAAACTGCTACCCTGGGTAGGGTGGCTACCCGGCGGTAGGGGAATGCCACTCCGGGCCGGGTAGCTCGGTAGGCCCCAAGGCTGGGTCCCCGCTGTGAGCATGGGACTACTTTTGTTGACCTAGCATGAATGCCTTTCATTGTTCTGAGATTGAGACCTGTTACAATAACTGAAGTTATAAAGGTATGACACAATAAAATTTAAATGAGCTGAATCAATTTCGCGATATAATTTTAGAAATATGGCAGAAAGTTCATAAGAATCCGTTAATATTTTCACTAAATTTGTCCAAGAAAATACATTACTGGACTACTTTGCAGCGTAACAAAAGTGCAATAACTTTTGTAGTTATAAAACGAATTCTTTCTATCTTTTTCTAATGTTCTCGTTATATTCCAGAAAATATAACGCTGCCTATTACAATTAGCTAATGAATATTTTAATAAATTTTCCATTTTTCCTAATCGGCTCGAATTTTCTTACAATGGGAAGGTCGAACGCGACATGCCAGCACATGCCCGCGTCAAAGGCTGTTAAGTGTCCCCCCTTGGGTTAAAGTATCATGAAAAAAATTTGAGGGTGGCGGCCCCACCGCTCCTCAGAAAGAGCGAAAAAGTTTGAGAATCGCTGGAATAGACTATAGAGCAGCGATTCCCAAACTAGTGCCGCCGGCAGGGGGATGCCATCCCGGGCCCAGGCACTCGGCAGACCCCCCCCCCCCCCCCCCCCCGCTATGAGGACCCTTTCATTGTCATGAGATTTAAGGCTGTTTCAATAACTAAAATCCTAAAGATATGGCTCAATTCAATCATAATTATCTGAATAATTTTCCTGATGTAATTTTAAGAAAATGAAAAAAAAGTTGATGAAAATCGGTTAACATTTTGAGTAATTAAGCATATCGTTAAGAACATGCAAAATTACAAGAACTGTCAACTGGCATTGAAGATATTAACCGATTTTCATCAACTTTCTTTTCATTAGCTTAAAATAAGATTAGGAAATTAATTCAACTAATTAAAATTTAATTTATTAACATATTCACACACTTTAATTTTTCTCAACCGGTTCCAATTCTCTCGCGTGAAGCATGCAACCTCCCGCATGACCGACAGTCAAGTATCCCCCTTGGGTTCTAGCAGAGGGAAAAAAATTGTAGGGCGGCGGCCCTGCCCCTCCCCGAAAACTGCAAAAAAGTTTGGGAACCGCTGCTATAGAGTATAGTTCTGAACATTGTGGGATTTTTAAAGGAAGTTCAGTCGTCCTGAAATGGAACCGAAAGATTCGAAGAGATCTGAAGGACAGGCGGGACAAGGAGGAACGAAGAAAACAGAAACGGAAGAACAAACAGAATGCGAAGCGAATTTTGCCAAGCCTCGAACATTCTGTACGAATGTAAAGTGCATGCTGAAAGCAATGAACGCCCAATCAAAAGAACTTAAAGCAGTCCATTTTTTTCGACAATTAATTTAATTTATACTACAATCAGCCTTTCACATTTTCTTAGAATAATTAGTCATAAATTATGTTTATAATCATCTTTATTATAAATAATAAATTCAGAGAAATTAAGCCCAGGACTGTATTTCCCTGATTCCAAAATTGGTTCAGTTTCTGATTCACCTACATAATGTACGGTTAGTCACCTGTAATTTAACATACTTATTTTATACATTAATATCGTCTTTATTCTATACGTACGGGAAAAATATCTTACAATCAGTTTATTTTACTAAATTTCAACTAATCGTGAAATGCTTAATTCTCCGATTACTTCATTTAGTAAAATAGACTAGGGTACACCAGTGGCGGACTGGCATGGGGGAGCAGTCGAGGTTTCCCGGCTGTGCCCCCCCCCCCCAGGTTGGCGCCCTCTAAAGCATGCCGAGGTGCCCCAAAAAGATGATATTGTTTAAACAAATAAATATATTATAGATTGCAATGGAAAGAGTTAAAAGTTTATCCACGATTTACATTTGTACTTCTATAAGTAATACCAGTAAAGTAAGAAAGTGTCCTCCAACTTATTTTTAACTATATTATCCCTAAGAAATTCCCTAATGCATGTTTTGGATCCTATTTAAGGGGGTCACCCCGTGTGACGGCCCGTTTTTTTGTTACCTTTTTTGGGGATTGTTTTTTGATGAACAATAACATCATACAACTTTAAAATTTTCACTCTACATTTATTTACATTTGAACAGTAAATTGTGCAAGTTTGATCCCAAAATCTTTATTATAATGCATATGGCGCAACTCCGAAGCCACACATGCCAAAGAAAGTGTATACATGGCCGGCATGATTCCGGGAAAACGGCTTATTTGAAATCAAAAAACCAAACGGCATTTTAATCTGTGAAGCTGTGGCCATCGCCTGAACTAGGATATTTTTAAAATATTGAAAATTGAGTAATTAACACGGGTTTAAAAATTTGTTCTTTAAATTTCATGATTTTTTTCGATTATTTCCTTACGAAAAAAAAACTTTTTGGAAGTTTTTAATTATCCTAGTTCAGGCGATGCGTACACGTGTGCTGAATCTACCTTACAAATTTCAAAGCAATCAGTCAAACCGTTTTTGAGATATCATGCTGGCCAATTCGAAAAACGTGGTTTCGAGAAAAACGCTTTTGGAAGTTCAAGAACCATTTAAACAATGAAGTAAACGTAGTCGTTCTAACAGGTGTAACTTTCCAATTACTTCGAATATTGGAATATCACTCCACCAGCATATTCTACACATGTGTAGGGATAAATTTAGGCAACAAAAAAAATCGATTTTTTCGACCGGACACGCGGAGTGACCCCCTTAAGAAAATGTTTTTAAAATTAATAATAAATTACTCATATGGAAACAGCAAAAGTGAAAGGAATATTCTTGTCATCAGTTGAATTACGGCATTTTTAATTGATATGTTTAATTGATATATTTAATATATTAAAAAATGTCGACTAATTGTTGGCTGTATTTAATTATTTTACTAATTGTTAAGTTTAAACTCAATGTTTCTATTAAAATGACTACTTATTAGTCGAAATTTTCTGTAAAACAAGTTACTATTTTACATTTCAAGAGTTCGGATTAATGGATACATTTTTTTATTTTGGAAATTCTAAAATATAACTATATCTTGCTATACTTACTATAATTATTCTGATTTTGTTATCATTTTTTCGTAATTCTTAATGTTATTATTATGAATTATTTAATTAAATCAAGTTTTAAATCTGCGGGGCAAAAATTCTTGCAAACTTGCAGTTTATGGTGTGACAAGTTTCATGTTGCCAAAACTGTTTGTCAATGTTCATTGCTTTGACACGTTTATCTTTGTATATACAATAGATTATGATATGATGATTTGTGGGCATGAAGAATTAGAATGGAATTTGAATTTGAGAGAACAGAGAGAGGTTATGTATTAAAATCGCGGAATAGAATCTATTTCATTCTTGAAAAATAATAAGAAACGTGAAAAGAAATAAAAATTTGTAGAAGTCTTAGACAAAAAACAATCTTCCCGCTGCACGGGCACATTCTTCTCATTTGCAAGTTTCAGCGCGTCTGGAGTCCGCTACATTTGGTTCTTGCGCTTTATGCTCGATAATGTATTTACTTCACCCTGCATGCTCGGTCTTTGTACTTTCCCACATTTCTGCAAAAACTTTTTTAGATCAAAGGTCAAAGCATCGACAAAACTGTAATTTGGTGATTTGCGAAATATCTTTTGTTAAAGCTTGTTCGGCTATAACGAACACATTCTCATCACGTATCTCGTGCTTCGTCCTGGATTTTTTGCAAAATGCGAACTTTTCTACATTATGTTCAACATTATTATATCAAATGTATATTACATTTATTTTTGCATCTCGGCCCGAGATTGCTTATTTATTTATTTCAAAATAAAGTACAAGTTTGATTTATAATGATGAATTTAATATTTTTGTTCCTTATTTTGCTCTAAATTGTATTCTCAGATACCCTGAAAATGTACCGTTCTAAATCGATTTATATTATTACAATTCATTATATGTATTGGTATTGAAACATACCTATTTTCACTGTCTTATTTTTATAATTTAAAAAGTGCGCCTTCTATAAATAAACTAATTTTGTACTGAAAAAAATTAATTTTTTTATTTTCAATGCTATTTTCTTAAGATTAAAATGAAGCTTAAAATAAAAAAATAAACGGTCAATAAAAAATGATTAATAAAGAACTTGGAGCTCTTTTTTGGGTGAATAAATTTCGTCCATTTATTTTTTTCGTAGTTTATGTCTTATGCTTCAAAAATGCATTTTTGTACTTTTTGTGTATATTTGTAAGAATAAAACAAAAACTATGCATCCTATCAAAACGTCATTAGTAATTTTTTTTTGATGAACCATATCAAAGTTCAAAAAGTTGTTATGACAGTCTTGGTGGGGCTGGGAGAAGGGCTCAAGTTTTACACACATCTATTAATACGTTCTCGTTATACTGCTTAGAAACAGTTTTTCCTTTTCTCCAATGACCTTTTATTTAGCAGTCGCCCCCAGTAATGGGTCCCCGACCAGGCCCCTGGGTACCCAGTCCGCCATTGGGGTGCACTACAAAAAATTCTACTGAAAGTAACTAAGCGCGCCTGGTTAAAATTTTAAGTTATTTTAATCATAAATTATTGATAATATGACTAGACAATTCTAGTTAATTCACTATTGTTGATTTCTTCAGGTTCACTTTTCTGGTAACAGAAGTTTCGCCACCTTGTGTCGATTTTCAAAAAACTGTCTTTTGTCTTATTTTGTGATGATGGATGGGCCTAGTGACGCTTTATCCTTTATATCCAGTTCTTGGACAATCGAAATTTTGTTTGATTTATTTTTAGCTATATAAATATAAATAATTACACGCAAATTCCAATGGTATAAGAAATTTCGATTTATGCGTTCCAAGAATTACACCGCGGCGGCGGTTACGAATAAGAGGAGCTGCGGGAGAATGTGCTGTAGACACACTTGCATGACAAAACAGTAGTATAGCGATAAAGCGCAGTTAGAGCTACCATTGTTTACACTATCAGGAGCATTATATATATATATATATATATATACACATATGTATAAAATATTGGAACTATTGTTTATACCAGCTTTTCTCCCTGCGATCTACTGTCATCAAAAACGAAAGCAAAATAAAATGTAATGCGTATGCGCGAAGTGTCTTCATCAAGGAACATGCAGGTGTCACAACCAAGGAATATTGCATACGCATAGAAAATGATGTTTTAAACATAGTTAATGTAAGTATTAAAAGAAAAACATAAATGGTTATATTAAATTAATTAAATTCCCTAGAGGCAGATATTTTTCATCTTTCAAAAATATTTCGATAAAATATTAAAACTCACTGAAAATATACCATTAAATTTTGCTTTTGATAGCTCGAAAGTGATTTCCGTTCATATCTAGGAGTAAACTAAAAAATACTTTTCACTTTAGCCATTTATGCTTTATAATAAAAGAAAACTTAAGTCATTTTTTCAGATTTTAATGATTAATCTATAATACTTATTCCCACTGCCCCAACCAAGGACCGTCCCAACCAAAGGAACTCTTCCCTACTGAACAAATGATCTAGGTATAATATAAAAAATAAAGTATGCTGCTTTTGCCTCGAGTGTTGTATCTGTCATTTATTAATACATCCACATATAGAGAGACGGAATTTGAGCAAAGCGAAATATAGTTTGTGCAATCTATTTTCTCAAACTTTTGTTAGATTATTTTCTTTGGGACGTAGTCCATGTAATTTCAGGAGGGTTACGTTGAACAGAATTTCGTATTTATAAGCTACTAGAAAACTGATTAGTAACAATTTGTGTTTATTCTTACCAGAAATTCTGGTTAAAGTTACTCGAATTTCTGGTAAGACTAACCAGAAAATTCTCAACCAGAAATTTTTGATACTTTTAAGCAGAATTTATAGTAAAGGCATATTTAACATTCTATTCTGGCTGAATTAACCAGAATTCTGGTTAGTTCCCAAGTGGAAATGTCGTTAGAGTGCCGGAATTCACCACCGGCGTAGTACTGGCCCAGCACTGCCCAGCAGTACAGACAGGCAGTAGTTTTCCCAGCACTGGCTAACAATTGTCTGTACTGAAACTTGAAAAAAATCAATTTTGGAATTTGAATCAATTTACTCTCTAAATCTGAATTAGTGGGTAACTACTAATTGGTAGTGGCTATCTACTAATTAAATTGGTGCAAAAGCGTTTACTGGCAATTAGTAGAAATCTACTAATTCAATATGTAACAATAAGTTACTAAATGAATTAGTAACCGTATCTACCAAATGAATCAGTAGTTATCTACCAAATGGATTAGTAGTTATCTACCAAATGGATTAGTAGTTACCCACCAAATGAATTAGTAGTTATCTATCAAATGACTTAGTAGATATCTATGAAATGAATTAGTCTCAAATTAGTTTCTAAAGTTCTTAACAGTTAAAGAGCGCATAAGAATTTATGATGAGAGCTTTGTAAACCGTATAGTTATTAGAATTAAAATTGTGATAAGGAAATGTGCAAGGACCTGACAGAAGCTTTTGGATCAGTTTCTTGCTTTAGAGGCCTATATTGAATTTATATAAATCATTCGAGTATATACTTACTAATCATCTAGGTAACTTATTGCTTCAGCAACAACTATGTGAATTAATTCTTTTATCTGGTCCTCTCCAAATGAATTTCCTCTAATGTCATCTAAAATTCGAATGCCTTGTTTGTGATCTAAAAGTGTTCCTTCCACGCTTCCGCAATATTGTATAAGCAAATCGTTCACGCTTTGTCACAGTGTCTGAATCCAAGTGAGTTTCCAGTGCTTTTGCAAGTTGCTGCACACTGAACTCCTCGAATGCACTTAATTTTTCTGAAGGCAACTTTTGGTTAACCTCACTTTTTTCAACTGCACTTTTCCTGTTCCCTTTAAACTATTAAATTTTCATTTTCGAGAAAAAACTTACCCATTTCAAAAACACAATAAAGATTTCACAAATAACATTTTTGTTGCACAAAACGATTGATTAATTGGAGTTACAATCCTCTTGAGAGTCCACTTATTCACAAAATGCCTAACCGTAATGTTTTGGAAACATAACATCGCAGCAGCGTCTAGGCAGCAGCAGCCTGCTTGCGCCTGCACTAGAGATGGGACGCCATTTAAGTTCAGCGCTGTATTCAAACTTTTATTAGCTCTAAAATTCTTTAAAATTCATCAAACATTTTTGTAAGAAAAATGATAATTTTTATATTGTTTAAGAATTCGGGATACGTAAAATCAAATAGTGTCATTCGTTTAAGAAATTATTAAAGTTGTAATACAACATTTTATTTTACCTATCAAAGATTTTAGAAACTTTTGATAAATTTTATTTTTACATTTTTGAGAACGCTGTTTTGATTTCCTTATTTTTTTCGTATTAATCACACGTTTGTGCTAAAATCCCGTAACTTATAACAAACTAAATTAAATTTTATTTATTCTGTAGCATATTATACTAGCATAAATTTAAATTTATACTCATCTTGCTCCTTAAAGATGCCTTTATTCAACAGAACACTAAATGATTGACGATCAAAAATGAAATACAAGTTCTGGGTTAACTTTTAGGTTAGAATATTTAGATAGTAAATATTTTATGTAAAAATCGATGAAAATTTATTTCAAGTTTATTATTATGTTAAGATAAGTAATTGAAGTTTAAAATAAAAATATAAAATAAAAATATAAATTGAGATAACATGACACTTTTTTAATTAAAACTAAAAACCAGCAGAAAGTATTTAAGAATATATTCAATAAATTATTTTTTCCTAGAAATTCATTTCTACTCATTGAATTAGTAAGTTGGCATTACTAAACAGATTAGTAGAATAGCCTTACCAATTCATTTAGTAACCTGAACCTTAACATTTCAATTAGTAGAAAGTGATGAAATTACTAATTCAACAGTCAGATGCAATGCTACTAATTGAATTAGTCGAATTTCTACTAATTCGGATTTAGAGAGTATTGATGATCCCCTTTATTTCAAGTATGATAAAAAATTTAATATCAGCAACGCAGAACTAATTCGAGATGAGATCAAATTTTTAAGAACATGATTTAATAATCAAAAATACTGACTTCTTTTATAAATATAAGGACTTATATTTTGACACAGGATTTATGTTTTTCCTGATGAGGAGAGAAATTGACTCTCGAAACGTCGACAATGGAAATTGAATAAAGGATTTTTTCAACATCTTGTTGGTCTTTTATCTGGCCTGAAGTATCTCGGACGAGACGTAGCATTTTGCTCGCAGATTCAAAAAATGTCGTATCTCGGGTGACCGCCCAAGAAACGTCGTGCCTTTCTCGCGGTTCAAAAAACACCGTATCTCGTTCACTGTTCAGAATATGTCGTGGCTGTCTCACGGTTCAAAAAACGTCGTATCTCGTTCGCAGTTTAAGGAACGTATCTCACAAACATATAATTTTTCAGCCCATATTAAATTTTCAATAAAACGGCACAATATACTTTAATTAAAAAATAACTTATAAAATATTTGTAAATAATTATTAAAAATTAATAATGCTGCTGACAATAAAGAATATCTTCCAAAACGAGATACAAAATATATTTCTGTAAACCCTACGGCTATAACATTACATAGTGGCCGATTAGGGAGTCCAGCTAGAAGTGCACGCTATATTTTTTTCTCTTTTTCAAGTAACTAGTATGAATCCAAGTGTCCAGGTTGGTCGACTGAGGATGCCAGTTGGTGCGCTATATATTTTTTTCCATTTTGAGTACCTGATGTGTAATTGCAACATTATTTACTTATATTTAACTGAATATAATATACAAAATAAATCAAGAAACTGATTACCCAATAGAAAACAAGGGGCTGTTCACCAAAAAAACTGTTATGAATTTTTTGAGACTCTTGTTTAAAACACATTTGCTTATGTAATTTTTCCATAAAATTTAAATCTTGTTAAGGCTACTGAACACCATTGGGTAGGTTTCGTAACTAACTGAGTGAATTTATTAATGAATTTACATTTCAAATTTAATAAAACAATTATAAGTAAAAAATATAGGTAAATTTATCAGTTTTTTTTGTCTACGAATACTTATAATGCAATCATTTATAATATTTTTAAGACTTTATTTAGTTACAACTGATGATGATCAGAACCAAACAAATATCGATTTAACTGATAATTATGTAACACCGAAAAATTCATTACAAAACAAAAATAGTACAAAATTAAATCAAAGGCAATCAAGAAAAAGGAAAAGACACGAACATGATTGGATTGTTAACAAAGCAAAGAAATCAAGAGCTGATGGTGGTAATGGTACAGGAAAAAAAGAAAAGCCGATTTTCGAAGTAAAAATGCGTGAACCCTGCCATGCTGATTTAAATGTAGCCAAAAAATAAGTTTGCAGAAACGAGAATCAAACTTCCACAGATTTTGGAAATGCGACAAAGATCACAATGCTCAGTGGCATTACCTTTCTAATTTGATTACTACTGACAAAATTGATGCAAACAAGAAGAAGAAAACAGTCAAACATGCATTTCATTTAGACTCAGTAGAAGGGAAAGTGATAGTATGCAAATTGATGTTTCTAAACATATTTGGTAAGATTTATCTTCGTTGGTAAAGTTAGCCGGGGTAGATTTTGCCAGGTGTTATAGGGAGGTGTTCACCGACTGAAAATCAAAAAAACTTTGAAAATCTACTTGTGAAAGTGGAAGAACCGTTTGGATGATTAAATTTTACTTTTTTACAGTTCACAGATTGATCGTTTATTGCTACACTAAAATTGGTTAAAAACTCGAAAAAATGGACTTTTCTTCGAAAATGTGCAGTTAAATAGGTTTGACACCTTTTCAGGTCTTTTAAAATTTACAAAACAATAGTCTGTTACATTCTCTATTAAACCAAAGTATTTTGGTTTTGGTATATCGGACGCTTATTACTTGAATAAAGTGTTAAAAGAGTTGGAAATTATAAAAAAAATCAGTTTTCTTAAAAAGTGTTAAATTAGATCAATCTCGCGCCATCGCAGGCTTATAAAAATATATAAAATTATAGTGTTTTGCATTCTGTAATAATTCCAGCATCTTAAGAATTCCAGCTACAATATTAAAGTTAGATTACAGTTAAAGTGATATTTGGCCTTAAAAATGTCGAACACTCTTCTTATTTTTTTATTTCTATAAAAAAAATCAATATATTTTAATTTTAACCCTTTAAAATAGTGATATAAATTAAATTAACCCATTAATTCACAATTGGCCATTTCACAGTCGATTAATTTTTGGCTTAAAAAATCAAGAATATAAATGAAAATAAAGTAATGAAATATTTGTTTCATATGTAAAATTGCCTGCTCTTTCCGAACCTAGTATCAGATTTTTCATATTTTACACAGAAAATTTAATATGGCCGGTTAAAGTAAGGAATTTTTTTTTAATCGACTATGGGCATGTACTTTAGCAATTAGTCGATATAATAAGATGCGAAAAATCTATATATAGGTTTTCGAGGTCACTGAATTCAAATTTACTATCAGATTTCCATTTTTACAAAATGGCGGCTTTAAAGCGGCAACTCAATGTGTGAAAAATTAACTTTTTCCTGAAAAATGCATGTAAAATAAGTACCCACATGCATCTTTTGGAGAAACTTTAATTTTCTACTTAATCTAAGCGACTATTAAGAGTCCGCCATTTTAGAAAAATAAAAATCCGATAATAAATATAAATTCAATGACTTCAAAAAGCGATATATAGACTATTCGAATCTTATCATATTGACCTATTACTAAAATAAATGCCCATAGTCGATTTAAAATAAAAATTTCTCAACTTTGAGCGGCCATATTGAATTTTCTGTGGAAAATTTGAAAAATTTGATATAAAAAATTTGACAGTGAAATCGTCGATTGGGACTTAATGGGCAAGGAAAATATTTATAGCAGCTCTAGTCATACTTCTTTCGTTGATTTCGTTTCTTTATTGTTTAGGCATTTCAGAGTGTTACATACAATCTGTAGATAAACATATCAACAACGCACATGAAAACTTCTACTTGCAACCCGACAACAGAGGCACACATAAGAAGAGGCCAAAAAGAATATCCCAAAATATTAAAAACAATGTAACCGACCATATATTGTCATTTAAAATGGTTGATTCGCACTACTGCCGAAAAGACATGAATAAAAGATTTATCGAAGAAGATATCAGCTTCTCAGAAATGTACAGAAGATACGTTAAATTAATGGAAGAGAAAAAAAAATGCAAATATTGCTTCAGAGCATTTTCATAGAAAAGTCTTGGATGAATTAAATATTGATGTACATAAATGGAAGAAAGACTTGTGCACTTTTTGTAGTACGTACAAAAAATCTCGGAGGAGGACAAAGCCGTAAAGAAAATTGAATATGAAAGTCATTTAGCAAATAAATAGACTGTGCGAAATTTAGTGAATCATGATAAAGCAGACGGAGAACAACAACCTGATCTATGTATTGCATGCTTCGATGTACAGCAAGTTTTAACAGCTCCGCGATCAAATGAGTCAGATGTATACTACAAAAGAAAATTAAGCATTTACAATTTTACAGTCTACGACAGAGTTACGCACGAAGGTTTTTGTTATATGTGGAAAGAGACTGTAGGTAAAAAAAGTGTGAATGAGATTTGCTGCTCTTTATGGATATTCATCTATATGATGCACAGTAGAGGGAAAAAAGAGTTCCGTTTTTGTAGTGATAATTGTGGTCCACAATACAGGAATAGCTATCTATATTCTATGTATGTAAGAGCCTGCTGAAAACTTAACATAAATATTACACTGAGAAAACTATATCTCATGAATTATAATATATATCGTAATTCCTGCGCTATATATCGTAAATATCGCATTATAATTGCGCAAAATCGTGATATCGTACATTGCAACACTTAAAAATGTTTGCAATATGTATGTGTGTATGTGT
>NC_046665.1:27146913-27155911 GCF_010883055.1 Belonocnema kinseyi | reverse complement strand
AATCTGAAAAATCTCTATCCCATCCACACCCTACTCCTTTCCCCTGCCGAGTGAGTCACGCCTACCCCGAAAGGGAAATGGCTTAATGGTGTAATAATAAAATAAATAATAATACATTTGTATTGTAAATCTAAGAACACGGTCTATGAAATAGTTATTAAGAGGCTGCGTAGGAAATTTAATATACATGTATATTGATCAATTCTTAGAAGAGTCAGGTAATTTCACTGTACACAAATTAAAAATAACTTTTGCAGTAATGTTTAATTTTAAATAATAAAGCATTATTTTTGTTTCTAGTTGAACATAAGTTATACTGGATTTCAAGTGGATAAGTTTAATTAAATACATAATCAAGAAACCTAACCTAAAAGCAGCAGCACTCACGTAAAAATTCTGACATTGGCAGTGAATTTTGATGAAAACCCCACCCGTACGTTGCACTTTGATTATAAATAAGAATTTAGCCGATGAATTGTAGGTTATCATTTTAGTTTTAAATATTTGACAAGATTTGAATACATCAAAGAACTTTCAACTTTTATGCACTCTATTTTATTATACATGTATATTACTTTACAATATAATGGTATATTAAATTTACTACACGTATATGCATATTGCTTCCATTACATTTATAGTAAAATCGCTATAGAAATATCTAACAGTAAAGTTCTAACATTATATACCGCATAAATGTGCAATCTATAACGTAATAATTTAAGTTTATTACGCTATCACATTGTATTTCTACTTTTGTCATCTAGCGAGGGTTCGAGTAGTGAACAAACGATCACAGGAAAAATTAAAGATTAAGTTTACATCGATTCCAGGTGAAAGATTCACTGGAAAAAAATTAACCTTGCCAGATAAACTTCACATAAATCGAAGATAATTTCCGATTTGTAACCTTGCCTGGATAATCTTTCATCGTATAATCGCTCCATTTTTATTCGAGGTGTAGTGAAAATTACGACGCCAGCGCTATCCAGCGTCGTTAACTTTATTAAATTTGAGAGAAATGGGGATTCCCATCTGTAAGTTACATTTTGCGTCGACGAGTTCAGAATTATTTTCCTAACCTCAGTTGCAGGTCTTACCTGCAGCAATTTTTTACTTTTTCCTGTGATTGTTTTAAATCTATTGTCCCGATTTATAGCTCGATCTCATTCATACTCTGCCTTTTTCCCATTGCTGCTGAGGACGCCATATAGCAGACGACAGCAACAAAATTTAACTCCAGGACCCGATTATACGTTATCATATTGTGCATTCTTGCAATATAGAGGTTTTGCGATATCATTGTGCCATATTTTTTTCTCCGTGTACTCATAGGTACATTTATGATCATGAATTTGTACTTAATTTTTATAAATAACTATTGCTAATATAACTTAATTTTTCAGGTACTTGGAAAAAGGACATACCTACAATGAGGGTGACTCCATGCACGCTCGAATAGAAATTTCCTGTACTAATAAATATGTGTACACACAAGATCAATGGAAAGAAATTATTCAATCTGCTAAAGTAAACGAGCCATTCTACAAGGTGCATGAAATGTCCAAAAATGACATTTTCAATTTTAAACCCTTAGCAGACGATCAACAATGGGACAAAATTAGAATATCCCGTGTAAAGGAGATAAAAATGTTACCGAACAATGCTCATGTGAATGTCAAATACGAACTAACAACTGAATACCTGTCTATAAATATAAGCCCTGCAAAAAAATATAAAAAAACCTATGAATTAAAAAAAGCATACGACACAAAAATTCTTTTAAACGCTGATAAAAAAAATTTACGAAAATGTGTGATCTCCAAAGTGTGTTGTGAAGTTCAAGAATGTTGAATCCAAAGAGTTATAAGTTATAAGAGTTTATCAATGTTATAATTTTATTTTAAAACCTAGTTTGATCAAATATGATAAAAAATATACACAGTTATCGATATTGTCAATTAGTAGCTTATTTGATGGAATATCTGTACATCTTAAATTGGTACTTATTTAATAAGGGCGTTACTGATGAGATTACATTAAGGAGGTTCAAGTGTTACGTTCGGGGAGCATGCGGTGAGAGGATCTGGCCACAAAAACTTAAATAAACGAGAGCCTGTAAATCCCAACGGCTCATATCTCAAGCCCACAAACTTTAAATACACTATCCCCTTACCCGCGAGCCCCAAGCCCACTAAAACCAAGCCCATAATCTTCATGCCCAGAAACCCTAAGCCTACAATTCCCTAACCAGCAAACCCCAAGCCCACCAGTCCCAAGTGCACAAACCCCAAGTCCACAAACCAAAAGTCTACAACTACCTAACCAGCAGACCCTAAGCCCACCAGCGAAACGGATAGTTTTCATCTCAGAACTTTAGCGATACTCTTCGCGGTTAGTGGGCAACTTCGATACTTTTCGTCTCGAGCTCGCTCAACGGATGTTTTTCGTAAGATGAGTTGAAGTCGGAGTTTTTTGGTGAACAGCCCCTCGTTCTGTAATGGGTAATCAGTTTCTTGATTTATTTTCTATATAATATTCAGTTATATATAAGTAAATAATGTTACAATTACAGACTAGGTACTCAAAATAGAAAAAAATATATAGCGCACCAACTACGCTCCGTAGTCGACCAACCTAGACACTTGGATTCATACTAGTTACTTGAACTATTTAATGTTACAGCCGTAGGGTTTTCCGACATATATTTTTATCTCATTTTGAAAGATATTCTTCATTGTCAGCAGCATTATTAATTTTAAATAATAATTTACAAATATTTTATAAGTTATTTTTTAAATAAAGTATATTGTGCCGTTTTATTGAAAATTGAATACGGGTTGAAAAACTATAAATTTGGGAGATACGTTCCTTAACCTTCGGGCGAGCGCGCCATTTGGACACACAACGTTGGGCGCATGACGGCAATTTGGCCGTCTCAATATAATATCACTTTTCTACTGTATAAGTGCATGTATACACCATTAATAATTGACTTTGCACATTAATATAACACACATTAGGCACAGAACCATAAATATTGGGCAAAACGAAACAATTTTATTCAAAACTTTTTCAACTATATAAAAACATAATTTGAAAATAAGAAAAAATATCAGACTTTTCAAAAGTAAATTCAGTTTTTCTTTCAAAATTCAAGCAATGTGATTGGAGTAACATGGTACGTCACCAATAACACAGCATAAAAATTTAAGTTTTAATTTATCATCACAACGCAATAGCACAATATAGAACTGATAACACAGTAAAGTATACTATTGCGTACTTGTTTTTACTTGTTAGCAAAAACTACGACCAATATCAGAATTTTTTTCTTTGAAAACTCAAATATTGCACTAGAACTAAAGTAACACAGAAATAGAACCGCATAGATGAGAAATATTAAGAACTAGAGAAAATAAGATTTGAAATATAAGATTCGTGTACGGCACACCGCAGCGATTTGGCTGCACTTGGGCAGTTGTTTCGACCTTGTCAACTTTGAAGCTGATCTACCAGCGGTGTGCGCTACCCTGAGTTAGTTCTTGCCTGCTATCCGCTGTCTTGTGTTGTAACTAGAAAATACCTGTAGGCCTTATTGTGCTGTAATTGCGTTGTGACACCTTGCAAACAGCGGGCGATGTACGTTTTTTGAACAGCGAGCGAAATACCACGTCTCTTCAACTACAAGCTAGATACGACATGTGTTGGAACCGCGGCGAGATAAGATGTCTCTTGAAACAAAAATGAGACACTACGTTCTTCCACTCACCCATCGATTTATAATTTTAAAAAAGCTTATAAATGTTGTTGAGGTGTTCTAAATTGACGAGAAATGGTATATTTAATTTACGTGAAAACATTTTTTTTACGAAATTTTTTAGTCCTTTCCAGACATATACACGGAGAAAAATAGGCCCGTTAAGCTGGCAGGATCACATTGCAAAAATGGACTGAAAACCTATAGGAAATTTAGGGCTCATTTAGGGCTAATTTAATGCCCCATTGCTAAATCTAATGCTCTTCATTTAAACAACAAAACCGGTGGTCATGCTAGCTTAACGTTAAGATAGCAGAATGACACATAGATAAAAGAGGACTAGGACAATATTTCTTTCCACTATAATTTAGGTCTCATTTTAAGGCTGCATTGCCAAATTCGATGCTCCGCATTAAAAAAATAAATTGTGTTTCTGCTATCTTAACGTTCAGCTAGCATGATTGCACATAGCAAGAAATGACTTGGACAATATTTCTTTGCACTACAATTTAGGGCTTACTTAGGGCTCACTTAATACCCTATTGCCAAATTTGATGCTACGAATTTTTTTTAAACCTGTAGTTCTGATATCTTAACGTTAAACTAGCAGGGCCATTACAGAGAAAAAACTACTTAGGCCTTATTTCTTTCCAGTGGCTTGAAATCCTGCGATAAGTCTGCGTTACTTCTGCGACGATGATTTTTTGTATTAATTATGATTCAAAGCAGTGGAAAAACAGTTTAAATAGTTTCCGGGGTTAAAACAACTCAAGGAAAACATGTTCATTGATCCAAACTACCCCCAAGGACTGCCACCCACCCTTACGGAAAATATTCATTTACATTCATCCTGGTTGAGAGTACCCATTGAGACCAGTCCTAAAATGTGTGTTTAGGCACCCCTAACATATACAAAAATGAAAAAAATCGTAGTCAAGGAAAACTTTTGACACCGGTCCTAAAATGTGTCTTTGGACACCCCTAACAACATATCCAAAAATAGAGAAAATAGCAGTCAAGGAAAACTTTTGAGGGTAGAAAAACCGTCACCCTTAACGAAAAAAAATCGTTAAAATTCCCCAAATTACCGGCGCCCATCGACACCGGTCCTAAAATGTGTCTTTGGACACCCCTAACAACATATCCAAAAATAGAGAAAATCGCAGCGAAGGAAAACTTTTGAGGGTAGAAAAACCGTCACCCTTAAGGAAAAAAAATCGTTAAAATTCACTAAATTACCGGTGCCCATCGACACCGGTCCTAAAATGTGTTTTTGGACAACCCTAACAACATATCAAAAAATAAAGAAAATCGCAGCGAAGGAAAACTTTTGAGGGTAGAAAAATCGTCACCCTTAACGAAAAAAAATCGTAAATTACCGGTGCCCATCGACACCGGTCCTAAAATGTGTCTTTGGACACCCTCAACAAAATATCCAAAAAAGAAAATAATCGCAGTCAAGAAAAACTTTTGGGGGAATTTGGGGAATTTTAACGATTTTTCTTTCGTTAAGGGTGACGGTTTTTCTACGCTCAAAAGTTTTCCTTGGTTGCGATATTCTTTATTTTTTTATTTGTTGTTAGGGGTGTCCAAAGACACAATTTTAGAACCGGTGTGGATAAGCAGCGGTAATTTGGGGAATTTTAAAGATTTTTTTTCGTTAAGGGTGACGGTTTTTGTACCCTCAAAAGTTTTCGTTCACTGCGATTTTCTTTATTTTTGGATATGTTGTTAGGGGTGTCTAAACACACATCTTATGATCGGTGTCGATGGGCACCGATAATTTGGGGAATTTTAACGATTTTTCTTTCGTTAAGGGTGACGGTTTTTCTTTCCCGAAAAGTTTTCCTTGACTGCGATTTTTTTCATTTTTGGATATGCTGTTAGGGGTGTCTAAACACAAATTTTAGGATCGGTGTCGATGGGCATCGGTAATTTGGGGAATTTTAACCATTTTTTTTCTTTAAGGATGGCGGTTTTTCTACCCTCAAAAGTTTTCCTTGATCTATAGAAAGGCATCCATTCCGTTAAGAGTCCTAGGTTTAGGGCAAGTCGTTAATGTATAATGCCCGCTACATCATTATGTCTGTGCGTATATTCTAAGCCATTACGCGACAGCCAATAATAATGTGATCGATGGATTCATTGGTATCTCCACATAATGGGCACCGGTCAACTACGTCTTGAAGAATCCTTCCGTTTCTGAATACAGAACACCCTTTATCAGCCAAATATTGGATGCCTCACTATTCACATCATGTTGATCTAACGTTTTCGGGCTTTCCCCGTGGATAGCTTTCTGTCTCCATTGTAACTCTAATTCCTCTATAGTCTCTGCCCTGATATTCAATGCCTCATGTGAGGGCAAATTCAAAGGCGTGCAGTCAAGATCTGCATTAGAGGTTGTGCTGTAAAGCGCAGGGATAGCATAGGTGTTGATTGCCCTGATTTTGTTTGCTAACTTGACAAAACTCTTCACAATCAATCTGAGTCTCGTAATACAGGCAGTCGTTAGGCTCGTCTAAACTATCGTGTGTTGAATGCCCATAGATTCAAGAATAATCAGATATTTATATGCTTCGCCCGCAGCTATTAGCTCGATATCATTTTCGAACTCGTCTAACTCTGCGGTTAGACCGTCTGGTTGAATGGTCTTTTAGGCAATTATCTAGTCCGAACTCCATTTCAACCATCTTATTATAAAAAACATTTCTGTGTTGAAATGTTGTAACAGGCTTATACTGCCCAACATGTCGAAGGCATTTTTGATTAGAGATGGACTTTTATTCGATCATTTTTGCACGAGGCTGTCCCGGTATATATCATCAGTCACGGACGCATTTTTATAATGCAATCAAGAAATCTGATGACAGCAGTCTGCCAAGACATATTGGACAAAGTCTGGTTTTTACCTCATCATTGACGAACTGGGTTGCAGTCAAGTACACGATGGGGGGACCTACAGCTTTGAGTGGGTTCCGAACCACCAGAACCTCGGTAAAGGTACATTGAAAAATTTCCAGATGTACCGGCTCAGGGATCGAACCCCGGATCTCTAAGGTGAAGTCGAGTGTCTAACCAACTGAGCCACCGAGGCTCATAATAATAATTATTATTATTATACATTGTCTGTTCGGCTCTGATTCCATTTTATCAAATGGTTTCGACCCTTCATTAAATCCAAATGAATGGGATTGATATTTGGTTTATAGTTTGACAAACCACGAATTATGATGATCTCTTATACTGAACCAATTAAATTTTCACTGGTTGAATCAATATTTTGCATTATGACTGTTGAACCAGTGATTTTCCGACATTGACTGGGTAAACCAGTATGTCACTTAATTGAAACAGCGTGACTGAATTTACCAGTGATCTCAAATTAAGATGCAATTAGGGATATAGCGCTCCACACGGGCGAGACATAAACCTCCAGTCGCCTAGCACGCGTACGTTGCCGGTCAGGTCTTCTCATTTCTCAAATGAAAACGAAACTTATTGTGTACTTGTGTTTGTTTTATAAATATTTGGGCTTACTTTAAACGTGCGCTTCACGAACGCAACGTTCTGCACTTTCCAAGTCGAAAAAAATTGCTTGCAATTAAAATTGTTTCATTTCTGCAGAAGTAAACTGATTTGCACGTTCGAACAGAACGTATCTGAACTGTTTACTGTTCACTGTTCATGGATACAACATAAAATCAAAAGCCGAATGTGAGTGCCCAACCCAGGGAATTTCCCTCCGAGAATAGATGTTTCTGCAGGAGCGCAGTCACCTATCATTTCCCTTGGAGAGCAGTGGTGGTGGAAGAGGCGTATTCTCTGTGACGTCACGCCGCTAAAGGTGATTCTCGGAAGAGCTATTGAAGAGATGACCATTGAAGGGTTTCATTGTATTTCCATTCTGTAACTTATCTTTCTACCTTGTGCATAATGTTAGTACATTGTTAGACTTTCAAAAGTATCAGCCAAGCAAAACTGTGATATTCAAATCTTCAATAATGTAGCCAAAAAAGCACTTTGTAAACTTCTCTTTTCAATTAAAATAATTGAAAATAAATATAAAGATACTGAAATGAAAGAATTAAAACCATAGTTATTATTTCCTATCTACGAAGAGGTCTTTAGTGGCCTGACGTCACTGACGAGACGCCTCTTCCACCACCACTGCTCTCCAAGTGAAATGCTGAAAAATCTGTCCTCGAAGGGAATTTCCCCGGGTTGGACATGTCTGGCGTAAAATAATCCAAATATTGCACACAAATTATATTTAAGAGTTTCAAATGGTTGCATGGGTTACTGCGACTCAAGAATGTTGCTTGCAATATTAGGGGCAGGCAAGCACGATAACATAGTCCGATATTCTCTTAATTTTCATTTAAATTTATCGATAACATTCGAAAGAAGAAAAGAAGATCAAACTGTTCTTTAGAGAAATATAGTTATCACAATTTTTATTTTACAAAGATGTAAAACTTTTAAACTAATAGTAGCAAAGCTAAAGTTGCATTCGAAGTTGAAAATGTAGAAGATGCAGAAGAGGGTTATCAAACTCACCTGTCTTCTCCTTTATTTCACAAAGAACAGAGAACAAGGCCGGTTTCATCCTGTGACAATTCAGTGTGTGTTTTCTGGAAATGCAGATAAAAGCTTTGTTAGAGGAAATTTAAAATGAGCAATTGAAAGTGATTAACTAAATTTCTCTATGACCATGTGATCAAGCGACAAGTGAACATTCCAGCAGTCATGATCAAACAACATATTTCCTATAATTAGTTTGATCGTACAGCTCAAAATTCTAACCTATAATAATTGTAGCATCAGTTTTTTGCCTATAAATTGAAATGCATTAAAAAAATGTATCGCCTTGCATTAGTTCGCACAACACTAACACCCTACTTTTCCGTAAATACAAGAAGGTCGTGCCACATGTCGTGTGGCTTGTGAGAGTTAACAAATGAATAATACATACAGTAATGCAACGACAATGATGGAACAGATTATGGAAATAAGAGATTTTTTTATTAGCTGTAACCTCCAGAATTATATTAAAGCTATCAAAGGAAAGTGAGTATTCTTTTATCAGTGCGCGTATAACCTCAAAAAATCTTTGTTTACAACTTTTTGTCGATACGCCCTACTTTACATATTGATATGTATTGATTAAAACTGACTATTTTCAATTTAAGATTTTTAATAATTAAGCCATTTATGTATCTAATACATAATAAAGAT
>NC_046665.1:27140726-27146813 GCF_010883055.1 Belonocnema kinseyi | reverse complement strand
ATCCCAGAGTCACCGTTCTAGACACCTCACCCAGGTGCCATTCAGCTTTCGGCACGGTTTTCACACCTCCGCTTGGGGGTTAATTCCTTCGGGACCACCCATACTTGCTTAGCTATAAAAATATAGATATTACAGCTAAATTTTCTACTGCACCTATATTTTGCCTGCAAGGAAACCTGTTCAATACAGCTAAATATTTAGGAAGACGAAATCCAGCGATAATTTCTAGCTGGGATAGCAAGAATTCTAGGTAATATACCTAAAAAAAATTTTCAGTGTATAACTGATGGCTTCGAAGTTTCGTGGTGAGAGAGGAGCCAGCAGGGGTCGAGAGAGACTTGCTCAGCAGTGTGTAACTACTAGCAGCGTAGCGACAACGGGGCAGTGCGCGGGTACTCACGCGCGTCTGGTTCATTATATTTTGTATTCCAATTGGAAATGGTTCACATGACCTTGAATATTTACGTTTGGACTGTCTGGATCCGAAGGTCTCAATCCGAAGGTCTGGGCTCGATTATTGCTGCCTGACCTTTCTACGATATTTATTACGTTAAAGTATTTGCTTATTGCAAATTAATATAAAATTTATTTCAAAAAAGTCAAAATCTTCATATGAAAACAGGTAACTCTCATATTGGCATTGCGGGGCGATTACTGTAATAAATTGAAAAGTCATTGGAACCTTTTAAAATTCTCTCAAATTTTTCAAATCCTTCGAGATATTTTGAAATACCTAGAACTTTTTTTTAAGATTTCTAAAGTACTTTGGAATTTTTAAAAATGATCCTTCTAAAATTTTTTTAGTTCTTTGAAATTATTTTAAATTATAAAAAAGAAATAGAAAATTCCTTGACATCTTTTAAAACATCCTCAAATATTTAAAACTTAAAATGTGATTGCGAAAATATTACAAAAATGTAATTATAGGATCAAAACCTATATTCTGTTGTGAGCAAATATTAACAAATATTGTGTTTATTTACTATGTTTTCATTAGCATTGCAGTCCTGAAACTCATTTCACAGTTTCATTTAACATTTAGATTTTAATTGTTTCATTGCTTTGTTGATGCATTTTTTTATGTTTATCAGCTCGTAATTTGTAAATATTAGAAATATTGTATATATTTCGTTCTGACTGAGGACAATCTAATCCTTGGAAATTTTCAATGAAACAAATATTATAAAAATTAAGTGTTTTATTATTTAGTTTAAAAGCCGTAAAATATTATTTTCCAATTTAAAGTATGAGACAAATATTTTTTTTTGTTTTTCATCAATTATTTTTTTCACGAACTCAAGCGAATTATGAAAAAAATTACAAAAATTTCATTTCAAAAAGTTGTATCTCGAATTCTTTAGAGTAAGTTGAAAATTTCTCCAAACTGCCAAAACAACGTTAATTTTTAGAAAAACTGAAAAATGTATTTTACAAAAAAGGCTAACTTTCATTTTCCCCTTGAGATTTTTTAGATTAATAGTAATATGAAGGAGATCCTGTGAATTTCGTTCTCGCTGAACTAAGTAGGAAAATTCAAAAATGTTAAATTCCTGACACTTGATAATCAAAATTTTTTAAAGGCCACGGTTTCTAAAGACCAAAGTTTTCTAAATTTTTGCCTAAAACTTTAAAGAATTTCCAGAAGTTTCAAAATATTTTAAAGGATTTTAAATATTTGAAGATGTTTTAAAAGATGTCAAGGAATTTTCAATTTATTTTGATGATTTAAAGGAATTTAAAAGAATTTAAAAAATTCCAAAGTTCTTTAGAAATCTTAAAAAAAAGTTCTAGGTATTTCAGAAGATTTTGAAGGATTTGAAAAATTGGAGAGAATTTTAAAAGATTCCAAAGAATTTTCAACTGATTAAAGAAATTTAATAAGAGGTTTTAAAGGATTTGAAATATTTCAGGGTATTTTTTAAATTTCAAGATATTTTCAAGAGCTTTAAAACATTTCAAGAGATTTCGAAAGATTTTGAAGGATTTGAAAAATTTGAGAGAAAATGCCTTTGAAAGTCGATACTGAACATTTATGGCGTCTTAAACTGATAGATGAAATAAGCTGATAGATGAAATTATATGCTTTTTGTAAATTGTAACCGAACTAATAAAATTACTCCAATATTCGTATGAATTGTATTTCATTTTATTATGTACGTACAAAGCATGTTTATTTTATTTTATATACATTGTATGTCAGAAAGATAATAAATGTACCAAAATATTGATGTAAATTGATTCTTATCATAGTTCATCCACCTCTTCTGCAAATCACCTTTATATCGTAACAATTTCAAATTTAAAAAATACTTCTCAAATGCTTGGTATTATAGTGAAAATAGAAGTAAAATAAATTTTTAACCAAGAAGAAGCTATTCTTACAATATTTAAACGTGAAAAATTAGATAAAAACATTTAAATAAAATTAAAAATTAAATTAAAAAATTTATTTAAAAAATTGTTTTCAATAAAAATTGGGATAATTGGATTTTCACTTATAAAAATGAATTTTCGGTTAAGAAAATAAAATTTCATATAAAAACTTATTTTCCGCCGAAGAGATTAATTTTTCGCATCAAGAAACAAAGATTTTTCACAAAATACATGAAATGTCAAACAAATATTGGAATTTCTAAAGAAATTCTCCGTCTACCATAAACATAACCTACAATACATGACCATCGAAAAAGATCAAATTTGAGGTAGAATATATAAAAACGATTTAAAGTTGTTCAATTTTCATAAAGCACATTCATTTTCAATTTAAAATTAAATTAAATTTAAACATTATTATCTCAAATGTTTTCAATAAAAATTAGAATAGTAAGATTTTCAGTTCTAAAAATGAATTTTTGGTTAAGAAAATAAATTTTCATCTAAAATTTATTTTACGCCGAAAAGGTTACTTTTTCTCACTGAGAAACAAAAACTTTTCACAAAATACATAAAATGTCAACCAAATATTTGACTATCTAAAGAAATTTTCCATCTACTGTAAACTTAACCTGCAATAAATTTTCATTGAAAAAGATCAAATGCAAGGTAGAACCAATAAATTTGGATTTAAAGTTGTTCAATTTTCATAAAGGACATTAATTATCAATTTAAAATTAAATTGAAAAATTACTATAAAAAAATTGTTTTCGATGAAAATGGGAACAGTAAAACATAAAACTTTATGTAGAACATTAAAAATTATATTCTTCCAATGAATAAAATATGCTCCTTCTTTTGTTCTCATAAACTACACATTTCGAATTTCGCGCTCATTTCGCTTACTTCACTGGATGACAATTTGCCTTAAAGCCACCGAACGCGTCCTCGGGTTGCGGATAGAGGGTCTCTGTACCAATGTTTTTTCTGCTGAATATGGTTACAAAAATAAATAGGCAGTCGCGGACTATTGTCCAGGGTTGATCTCGAAGGAATTAACCCCCAAGCGCAGGGTGAAAACCGTGCCGAAAGCTGAATGGCACCTGGGTGAGGTGTCTAGAACGGTGACTCGAAGATACAGGGCGACCTCTCAGAGTACGCAGCATTATCCTTGCATGCGGGGCTCTACAAGGATGGACGAACCGCTTTCCCTAGCTTCTCGTGGGAACAACAATGACAACACCAAACATAGTTGTAGTAAGTGCAGTTCAAAACAACAGAACGCGCAGGGAAACCCATTAAAATGAATTCAATGCGATGGATTGGCGGAATCTCGGGACCTTTAGGGGCTATGTAAGCGAAACGCCTACTCTGCCACAGCTACAACAAGCCGGCAACAAAGAAAGAGAGGCGACAAGAAGACCAACCGCGGGCAGGCATCCAATAGAGGAAGAGCGATGCTTTAAGACCCGGAGAAACATCAACACCAAGGTTTCTCTCAAGCCTAAAGACCTGGCTGAACCATAAAACCAAACCAGCGGTTGATCATAATACCAAAAGACGAATGCATGAAATTGCCATAAAGATAGGCTGAGCAAGACAGTACGCGTCCCGCATTCAGTGTGTGATTGACTACATCACATCTGGCAGGAATTTTACCGCCAAGGTTCGAAAGTTCGCGCGCGAACTCCGGACCCGTTGTCACACACTTAACAAGTCAAAGCTGTTGACCATCAGACAGCATATTGTTGAGAAAATACGGATACTATCTGACGCTAAGAGAAGTCTAGAGCGGAGGGAGAGGTGGGTCAGAGAAAATCAACAGTTTCTCTCTGACCCATCTCGATTCTTCCAAGACCCTCCAGTTACTGTCGAACACCCACCGATGAGGTGAAAAAAATATGAAGAGGGATGAAGAACTATTCCGCACCGGGACCAGATTGTATCAAAACCTTCTGGTGGAAGTCTGAACACACTTTATAAGGTATTCACAGCTAATCTAAATGATAAGATTGTTCGGGCAATTAAACCTGTATGGCAAGAAATGTATGAACAACGAGGCTCAAAGAAAGGCGTAGCCGGATGTCGGGAGAACCTGATCATCGATAGATGTGTCTTCAAAGATGCAGCATTCTACCAACGTGACCTATCGATGGCCTGGATTGATTATCGGAAAGCTTTCGATTCGACTTCCCATAAGCTTATCATCTGTCTTTTGGAAATCTTAAAGGTTCATCCGCAAATAGTTAGGTGCATAGAGAGATTGAAGACGCTTTGGAAAACCAGAGAGGTGTCTTTCAGGGCGACACCATGAGTCCACTCCTCTTTTGCCTTACATTATTGCCACTATCTCTAGCACTTCGCCATTCCGACGGGTATTTGTGCGGCAAACCTGCAGATCGAAAGTACAAGGTCACTCATGTATTTTACATAGACGATCTTAAGATCTACGCTAAAAACAAAGAGCAACTACGTCTAGCTCTAGGGATTGTCGAACGATATACTGAGGAAACTAGAATGGAATTTGGGTTAGGCAAATGTGCCAAGGTTTATTTGAAGCGAGGAAAACTTAATAGCATCCCTGAAGATCTTGAGCTCGTTGATAGAAGCGCAATACGACACCTTTGGGCTGGAGATACTTCTACATACCTGGGCGTGCCACAGAGCCGCATTCAGGATGTGACATCTATAAAGGATACTCTCCGAAGCAGATACAAACGTCTCATCCGGCAGATTTGGTCTTCCGAACTGTCGGCGAGGAACAAAGTATCTGCAACGAACTTGCTTGCCGTCCCGGTACTACTCTATTCATTTGGAGTAGTTCCATGGACGAAGAACGAGCTCAGATCCCTTGATATCGGGACAAGAAAGGTTATGCACATGAACAAAAGCATGCATCTTATGTCTTCCGTTCCGCGACTGTAAATCTCACGCCGTCAAGGTGGTCGCGGAATATTGAGTCTTGAATGTCTTCACAACAGGATTATTCTGGGTAGAACACATAGAGTTGCAAATGGAAGAGACCCTCTTCTTAAAATGGTCAGGAATCACGAGGAAGTAGGCAAAAGAGCATTTCTGTACAAAGCAGCGGAGGAGGTTGCTGAAACACTCGGACTTGACTTCAGTATTAGGGGTGAGCAAAATGCATCAAATCTTATCTATCTCGAATACTCACTTCTGAAAGCCCGGATTAAGAAAGCACAAAAGAAAAACTTTCGTGAACAGCTCCTCGATAAGAGGATGCACGGTATCTTCCACAGAAATGTGAAGGATCAGTCAATGTCTTATGAGCTAACGGTTGCTTTCCTTAAATCGCCCGGATTGAAGTCTGGTACGGAGGGTTTCATTTTTGCATGCCAAGACGGTGTCATTTCCAGCTTAACATACCGTCGCCAAATTTTGAGCCAAGGCATTCCTGATGACAGCTGCAAGGCGTGCCATGCACACTCCGAGCATTTAGCTCACATACTATCTAGTTGTCCAACTCACGTGGGAACGACCTACATTCAAAGGCACAATGAGGCACTAAGAGTGCTTTATTACCATCTCTGTCACTCTTACGGGATTAACCTTAAAATCGCTCCTCTAAATGCTCCTAGGGAAATCAAGTCGATTGTCGAGAATGGGAAGTGCCGCATATACTGGAACTTTATATTCTCGACAATTGTTTCTGTTGCTCGCTCGAGGCCTGACATGGTTCTTCTTGACTTCGAG
>NC_046665.1:27136456-27140626 GCF_010883055.1 Belonocnema kinseyi | reverse complement strand
AAAATTACTTTAAAATCTTAAAACTAATTTAAATTCTACTAAAATTTCTCAAAAATTTTTTAAAATGAGTTAAAATCTCATAAATTCATTAAAAATATCTTGCATCAGCATCGTTATATTATTCTGAGTAAATCAAAAAAAGGTTGATAAAAATCGGTCAATATTTTCAATCTCAGCCGCATAGATTCCTATTCCCCAAAAGGGAACGTGTTTTCTTCCTTGTAATTGTACCGGCAGATAACCTCACAGAGATGTCTTCTATTTCCCAAAAGTGTTCATATTTCGAGATTATATAATTCCTTCTAATAAGTTCACAAAATATGTATAATAAATTGTCTTAATTCCTTCATGTGGAATGTAAGGTTTGAAAATTTAATTTAATCAATTTAAGTCAGCCTCTCTAGAGTTAAAATTATTTTAATTCACACATTTAAATAGATTTCTTTGATGCATTTTTTAAGACGTTTAAATGAATTATTAAAATGTAAATAAATATAAATTTGAATATGTTTAGAATTTAAAAGTTATAGACAGACTTAATAATAAAACATAGGTCAAATAAATGCTTTAGTTAAATTTTACTAAATCGATTGAGAGGAATAGGATTTTCACTTTTTTTGTTCCTGTTGGAGGATTTTTAGTTCCTGACTCTTAGGAATCCATGCATACCGCACAAGTAATAATTGTTAGCAATGGTTTTTCATTAAGTAACCGTCAGGAGTCGAAATAAAGTTTGAGACGCTGAAAACTAAAAAAAGTCGTTTTTAATATGAGAATCTTATTTTTTTATTGTTAAATAATCGTTACAAACCGTGAAATTATTCTTCAAAAGTAGGGTAACTTTGACCAAGTATGTTTTCAATATAAATATCAATTATTAAAATTTTTTCTAGCAGTGCGAGTCTAGTACAGATTGCTGAAGTCACAGTACTGGGCATCTATACGCGGCCAGTACTGGCTGGTAACGCTTTACAATGCTGCCTTTTACTGGTTCTGTACTGGCAAACCGCCGGCGGACGTTTCCGTACGTTTTTCATAAAGGATCTAGCGTTAGGCTGGCGAATTTTTTAAAATTTATAGAATTTATTTATACTTTCTATTCAGTACATTAATTCGTGGGTTAATCACAATCCATTTCACGTCTATACCCATTTTTGAATGATCTTGAAGCCTTACAAATATTTTTAAAGATTTGTTTAAAATTTATAAGTTGATAAAGACTCTGAGAACTTTGAAAGAGATTACAATAATTTGAAGACATTTTTAAGATTTTCGGGTGATTTATAAACTTCAAAGACCTTTTCACCAGCTTTTTACCTAGAAGTAGTTTACGTGATTTTGAAACATTCGAAGGCATTTTTTAAATTAATTTAATTACTTTTATGTAATTTTAAAGCGTTTGTGTTACTTTAGGGTAAAAAATGTTCTAGAATTTCTGAGGATATGAAGCGATTTTACAGGAAGTACGAGGTTTTAAAATATTTCAAAATATGTAATATTGTCTAATAACATTTTTAAAGGCTGTCTATGATTTTTAGGGATTTAACAAAGATCAATGCACTTCAATACATTTTCCATGCAGTTGTAAAATATAATTTCAATATTTTATGATATTTTTAAATATTCCATTTTATTTTCAAGATATGTAAACAATTTCAAGGGATTTCCAAGGGTTTTGATAATTTGATGGAATTTTAACATTTTAATGGATTTTACAGAATTTTTTGTGACGATCTGAAGATATTTTCAAATATTTTGTATAATTCATTTGGAATTCGCCCTGAAATCTTATTAATTTATCGTAAATCCTATTCAGTTCTTTTAATTTCTTTAGATTTCTTCTAAATTCACTTAATTCTACCCAATTGAATAATAGCCCTGGATAGATTCCCCTATTTCTAATCAGGCGCTGGTCGGGAAAAATGGAGAGGGCCTGACTAGTTCTGTAACGCTGTTTTAGCCAGGTTTTAGCTAGAACTTCTGAGCAGGCCCTAACGAGAGTGCCCTTTTATCGCCCGATGATTAGTAAGGCCCCGTCTAGACCCTTTCTCTTAATTGCTAAATATTTCATTGAGATGAATATTTAATTGATGTGACAAAAAAAGGTATTTAAAACATAAATATTAATTGATTGCGAGTATTTTGACTTTAAATATTAATGGCCCTATTTAGAGTGAATACATATATTTCATTTTTAAACATTATATTACAAATAAAATTTCTAACGCTATGAAGTATCGAACACCTACATCTATACCTTCTATCCGTTCACGATAGGAAGACCCCTCCAAAACAGCTACGCATTTTTGTAATTTACGCGTAAGAATAAAATCGGATAAAAACACAGCTTATACCATAATAAAGTTTACTTTATTGCGCTTGATACAAGTCCCTATTTTTTGATGTACAAAAATTGGTCCGGAAAATATCCTTCGCGAAAGGAAGAAAACCGTGGTTTTTTCGCGTCACTCTCTCCTTGCTTGACTTTCGATGACGGTATCTTTGAAACGAACAATTTAAAAAATTTGAAAAAAATCATGCAGATGCTTTCATATTTTGACTATACATATGTGAAAAGAAAATTACAATATATTAATAACAATTAACGTAAAATGCATTTTAACATAAGTATTCTATCTGTTGTAATATACGTAGTAGAGAGCTATATTTTGGATTGATATACTTGGAAAATTTCAAAAAACACAATCGAATAAAAATTAGGAATGACAATCTTGAAACATATTAATTAATAACAAATAATCCTGGAAGAAAAATTGCATGGTAGTATGAATACCATAGCTAAAGGTTACGTTGGGGGTCCGCTCATTCATCAAGTTTTGAAAAGAGGATTATTTGTTATTAATTAATATGTTTCATGATTGTCATTACTAATTTGTATTCGATTGTATTTGTTGAAATTTTCCAAGAAATTCAATCGAAAATACAACTTTCTAGTACGTATATTATGAGAGATAGCATAGTTATGTTTAAATGAATTTTACGTTAATTGTCATTAATATATTGTTATTTCATTTCCACATATGTATAGTTAAAATATGAAATCATATGCATGATTTTTTTCAAATTTTTTAAATCGTTCGTTTCAAAGATATCGTCATCGAAAGTCATGCAAGGAGAGTGACGCGACAAAACCACGGTTTTCATCCGTTCGCGAAGGATATTTTCCAAACCAATTTTTACACATAAACAAATGGGGACTTATATGAAGCGCAATAAAGTAAACTTTATTATGGTATAAGATGTGTTTTTATTCGATTTTTTTTTATACGCGTAAATTAAAAAAATGTGCAGCTGTTTTGGTGGGGCCTTCCTATCGTGAACGGATAGTAAATCTATCGCCTAGCAGTCGGGAGTCTTAACCATTACGCTAAACCTTCGAGTTGTTAGTCGATGTAAAATATACGAACTTTAAGCAGGAATATCAATAAAATAATTTTGAAATAAATAATTTCAATCGATTGAATTTTGTCTTTCTGTAATATTTCGTTTTTTCCCGTTGTAGATTACATTAAAACTTTTGACAATGACAGGAAATGTAATTTTTTCTGAACATTTACAGTTTCCCGTTGGGGCGGATTTTTTTTTCTTAAAAACAAGAAACAGGATAAGATAGATTTGCCATACTTATATATGAGGTACGAAATTCTTCACTAAAACCTGATAGGGCAACCATCAGTTTTTTCTAGACTAGATTATAAACGATGTGTCATGCTTGGATTGGATTGTTATGCTTTTCGAGACATGTTGTTTAGGCGTAATTTCTCCGAAAGTATTGTGAAAAATATGACTTATGTGGTATGTCTGGATTAGGAAAATAACGAGCATGTTATGTGTTATCAAAAGTGAAACAATGTTTATTATATCAAAAACATGCTTGGTCAAAGTTACCCTAATTTGGAAGAATTATTCCATTCAATTTTTCATGCGAAAAGTGACTCCTAAAATTATATATCATTCGAATCAGAATATCAAGAAACGCCAAAACCGTTGAGCGTCAGAGTAGTATTTTAGCATATTTTTTGGGAACTTTGAAATTTCGTTCATTTCATTGGTGCCAGAGAGAAAATTCAGAAATGAATCCAGGAAGGTTTTCTTGAGAATGGTGACAGATGTGAATTCCAGTTTGCGTAGGTATGCATTGCACTGAGT
>NC_046665.1:27135175-27136356 GCF_010883055.1 Belonocnema kinseyi | reverse complement strand
TTTACTTTACCTTGATACACTTGTTTCGTTAGTCGTTCATTTGGCATTCTCTCAACATGTTCGAACCATCTTAACCGATTTCTTTCCCATGTGTCTACTAGCATCTCTTCTGCGCCACATTCTTTTAGAATTATCTCGTTACTTACTTTGTCCATCAGGGTTTTCCCGCATATTATGCACATGAATCTCATGTCAATTGCGTTAATTTTACTCTTATCTTTTTCTTGATAAGTTCATGTCTCGCTACCGTATAGTACAGTCGGTACAAATATAGAATTATGTATTGCCATTTTAGCATTATTTGATATATTTTTACTTCTGATAAGGGGGCCTGCTCTACCAATAACCTTCTTACCTTCGTTTATTCGTCTATCTAATTCCTCATCCATCTTCCCGTCCCTAGTAAATAAGCTACCAAGGCATACGAACTTATCAACTTGTTCAATTCTCTCATCATTTAATAAAATATTTGAACAACATAGGTTTTGCTTTATTTGCATTAATTTTCAGGCCCATGCTCTTCATGCTTGCATCTAGTTTATTCAACATTCTTTGTAAGTCTTCGATAGACTCTGCCATAACAACCTTATCATCTGCGAACGCTAACCCACTTACCCTTACTGTTTGGAGATGCACACCCTCTTCGTCGAAGAGAGCCATTCTTAAACACTTGTCCATAAATAATATAAATAATCATGAAGACATAACGCATCCTTGTCTAACTTCTTGAATAATATCGAAACAGTTACTCAGTTTCCCATTCAAAAGCTTTTTCTAGGTCAACAAATGCACAGAAAACTTTTTTTCCTACTCTCATTCTTTTTTCTGTTATTTGCCTTAAACTAAATATTTGATCCGAACATGACCTTCCTGGCATAAACCCACTTTATACTTCCCAAATCTTTGCTTCTGTTATTTTCATTACCCTACGAATAAGTATTTTTGAATATATTTTACTTACGGTGCTTAATAAGCTAATCCCTCTGTAATTATTGCACTCGCTTTTATCTCCCTTTCTCTTGTATATTGGTACGATAATCGCTTTTTTCCAATCGTCTGAGACGTCTCCTATCTCGAAGCATAAATTTATCAATTCGCACAGTCTATGTGGTATGCACGCGCCACCGTGTTTAAGCATTTCAGCGTTAATACCGTCTACCCCGACAGCCTTACCGTTTTTC
>NC_046665.1:27128392-27135075 GCF_010883055.1 Belonocnema kinseyi | reverse complement strand
ATTATTTAGGAATTTTTAAATTGGAGAATTTTAAATTGTCGTCAAATTTTCTAATTCCTGGAATTCAAAATTTTTTTTTAATTAACAAAAGTTCAAACTTTGAATTATTTTTCGACTGTTTTGGTAGAAAAAAACACTTTTTTTACCGAAATCTACGGAAAGATAAATTGATTAATAATCACTTTTATTTTATTGATATTAAAACTGTAGTTTCGAATATAATTTAATTTCGAGAGAAGCCCGCCAAATAGAAAAGTATGTCAATCAACATTAAATAAACAAAAGTGCAAATTTTGCATTATTTTTCGTGTGTTTTGGTAGAAGAAAACACTTTTTTACCGAAATCTACGGAAAGATAAATTGATTAATAATAACTTCTATTTTATTTAAATACTAAAAGTGTAATTTCGGATATAATTTGATTTCGAAAGAAGCCCGCCTTATCAATATATGTAGCAGTAAACATTAAATAATCGAAATTTCAATTATTGCATTATTTCTCAAGGTAGGTTTGGCAGAAAGAAAACCTTTCTGAAAAAATCTCACATTATTTGATCTGGAATAAATGGGGTCATAAGAAAGGGCTTCGTCTCGATCTGAGGTATACGCAGGTATAAGTTCTCCAATGTTATCGACATTGCAGTTTTCGCAAAGATAGTCTCAAGTCAAGAATAGGTCAGTAGTGACCACTGGCGGTAAAGCCGGGAACTAAAAAACCGGTTTTCCGCAGAATTTTTCCTGGTTTATTTTACTTTGTTTTCAGCAAAACCCTGTTTAAATAAATGAATAATTCAATCTTTTTTATTGATATTATGTTTATTAGTACTTTCCGCATGGCGGACTTCTCCCATTTTTAACATCCAAAATTTTCGGAATTCGATAATCTCAGATTTTGTTAATAAAAATTTTTAAAAATGAAAAAAATTAATTTTGAAGAGAAGCCCGCAATAGATTTCGATATACTTTTAACAGTGCAAAAAACAAAATTTGAATTAATGCATTATTTTGCCAGTGGTTTTGCTGAAACTATTTGGAGGAAGTTACCGTTTCACCTTAATGACTTTCTTCCAGGCAATTTTTTTCAAACTTATTTTACTACGTACACTTTTTTTCTGAAAATATTCCGACTATGATTGGCTGTCAACAATTTTACTATTAGGTCTATGACATCTTCAGTTGGGGCTAACATTTTTAAATAATTTAATTATATTTTATTTGAATCAACAAAATAACAAATTATAGCATAGGCTTTCGAATTTATAGTTTATGCATTTGACCGAGCATGGAAGCACCGTTTCATGCTTCAAACTAATATTTCATTGATTCAGAAGTATTTTTCTCTCAGTGTAGATTATTGTTAAAATTGCTATTTTTCATCATAAATTCCACTTAAAATAACCATTATTTTAATAAAAACTTATAAAAATATTTACGAATCATCTCAATAATTCTTTCATCTTTTAAGAGTGTATGCAAGTAAGTTTTTGCCTAAGTTTAAAATTTTCTTTACCAATAATTTATTGGTTTAATTTGGCAAATACATCAGTTTTATTATAATAAATTGTTTATAACGCTGCAAATTAGAAACAGTGCATAACACGAAAAGAGCGCAAAGGACAAAGTTTGATTTTTCGTTTATTTGTTATTAATTTCTTTCATTTAGAATCAACTTATTTATTTTAAAAATAAAATTATAATCAAATAATATTTAAACCGACATTTTATTATCTATCGTAGTACTTTGCAATTATTTATTTATATTACACGTGAAATTTTCTGGAAAAAATTTCGATTACATGGATTTTTCGTAGAATCAAACGGTTTTATTAGTTTGTTGCTATACCTTACGAATTTGGAAAAATTATTTAAACAATTAAAACACATAATTTTTTGTACGTAAAAACATCCCTTGATCACAAGATAATTTTTCGTAAAAACTTATTCGTAAAAAATTATATTTTCTAATTGTTTTAAGAAAAATTGTTTGAACCATATATTTGTATTGTGTCAAAAATTTTTTAAATTATTTTTTCAGTTGAAAATTCATCTTTTTTTAACAGAAAATGATTCTTCTCGTTTGAAAATTGATTTCTTGGTTGATAATTTAACTGTTTTGTTGAAATTTCATTTTTTTTTTAGTTAAAAAAAAGAACATTTTTTCATACTGAAAATTTAACTGTATCATTTTTCATACAAAATTTTTTTTATTTGAAAATTTACAAATTTTGTTTAATAAAAATTTATTTCTTTTGTTGAAAATGCAGTTTTTGATCAAACCTCTTTTTTTAGTATAAAATGGTTGAAAGTGAAATCTTACAAAATTCTTAACAAATTGTTTCAAGTTTTAACTATTTTTGAATCGTTTCAAAATTTCTGAATATTTCGTAAGGGCATGCGATACTTCGTCGTGTGGTCGATCGGGTACAATTCCCACGGCTTTTTTCCACAAAAATGAAAATGTTTATAAACTGAATTCAAAGCTGCTACAAAATGTCATAACGGACGTCCCTGGACTCTTTTTTGAAGGATAATAACCAACAAAAAATATATTGCGCTAAATAAAAATTGTATGCATGTGCATTACTTTGAGGTTAGGATCATTTTTCAGCTCTCTGACATTCCGATAATATAGTTCTTTGCCGTACCGATGCTGTCGGTAAGCACTCTAGAATAATTGTGGGAGGAAATTGTAACACACATATAACCTCGAAATATGCACAGACGTTTTTAGCAAAATCAAATTTTTTGGAATTAATCCACAAAAAAATTATGCACAGACGTCCGTTAGCATGTTCGCTATCATTCCTCAGATTTTGAAGACAAAATATTTATTAATCTAGGAAAAAAGCCGGGGGAATCTAACGCTGATAAAATTGATATTAATTCCTAAGCGCCATGCAAATTATTCAAATTAAAATTTTTTTTAATTAACCCACAAAAAAGTGTGTAGGGACGGCCGTTAGCATGTTCGCTATCATTTCCAAAATTTTTAAGACAAAATATTTATTATTCTAGAAAAAAAGCCGAGGGGGACCTAAAACTGGTGAAATCGATCATTTTCTTAGTATCACATACCCTTAAACTTACTCAAATTGGAAAGCACATTTTTTAAGCCAACATAAACTTTAAAAAATTGTGCAAAATTGCGCGAGAAGGCTTGATAAAAATTAAGTTCCTTATTTTCTCTAAAATTATATATAACATGGACTCTTTTACAACCCTTTTAAATTTTTTAAGAAATAATAAAAAATTTCGTGTTCTTTGTTCAATTTTCTTTCAGAATTTTTTCCATTCCATTTTTGGTTAAAAATCTATCTCTTTTAATTTAAAATCCAATTATATGTTTAAAAACTGAACTATTCTGTTGTAAATTCGATTTTTCTTTATTCGAAATATTTATCAGTTGAAAATTCATTTCTTACAACGAAAATTAAACTATTTTGCAGAAAATCAAACGTTTTATCTGAAAATATAAATATTCTATTTTTGGTTAAATACTTATTTTTTAGTTCTAATATTCATTTTTGAAGTTGAAAATGCAACGATTTTGTTGAATTTTGATTTTTTAAGTTTATTTTTCAGTTGAATAAGCATATTTTTTACATTCTCATCCTAATGGAAAGGTATTAGTTTTATGTGAAAAATGGCTTTCGCGGATTCCATCTAATGTCGATGTTTTGAGAACCTATGGGACCAGAAAAAATAGTTTTCACGTCGTTGCCTGCCTTTCGTCGTCGTTGTTGCCGTCGTAGTCTGTACACACAGTAACATTTTAAGGAATTATTCCATTAGATTCTCCTTGGGCATATTTTATAAGGACATGGTAAGAAAGGATTAGTTCGTTAGCCAGCTTTCTTCGAAGAAATTTTAAGAAGATTTGAAAATTTTCGAGACCACTTTTTTGAATACAGTACTCTACAAAACTTCTCGTTTTCGGGCTGTAAGGGAAGCAAATAGGAAGTTTCAGATAAGATAACCCTCCCCCCTGCGTCTAGCCGCGTGAGGGCAAGCGAACGAAGGAGAAATCGGGAAACAAGAAGTGTCGTAGCGAGAGGAGGCGTAGAGTCTACTGTATTTTAAAATTCTTTTAACAAGTATTTATAGTAGACCAAAATAGAAAGAATGTATCCCCAATACCTTTTTTGATAAAATAAAAATGACCAAAGTTATATCATTTTCAAAATCCAAAAAACCAAACGAAAATGAACATTTGCAGTCCAAAAAAGCGTGATATCAGAAAAAGTCAAGAGAAGAAAAACGTTACTTTTTCAAGGCCCCACAAGATTGTCTAAACAACTTTTTGAATTTTGATAAAAAAAAATTGAAAAATCAAATATCGACCGCACAAAAAATAATGGATTACATTCTCATCCTAATGACAAGGTCTGCTGTCCAACAGAAAAACCTAGTAAGTGACATTTGCCATAGAGAATATTTCCCGATACATGCGCATGAGAAAATAACTTCTATGGCAAAAGTCACTTACTAGGTTTTTTCGTTGGACAGCAAGGGTGAAAAACAGCCTCATGCAACGCACCCACTTTTCTGTTTTCTTACGATCCGGAGGGGAATTGTCGATTTAACTAATCCGACAGATGGTGCCACAAAAAGTAGGTCTGATTTTTGCATTTAATTGCATTAAGAAATTTCAAGTTTTGAGGAAAATATTTTTTTAAAGTAATGGTAATTGTAATTAAAATGTTCGAGGGAATAATTTGATAAAAAGTCAATGATATATACATTCATACAGTTCAATCATTTATTTGTTGCTTAATCTTGAAAGCTTTTTTCTCGCTTAATTCGACCCCTATTAATTTTATTAAGAATTTTTCATTTAAAGGAGATTTTGAACTAAATAGTTAATTGTATCATTACAAACCTCATTTCCAAAATGAACAGACTATAAACTATTAAACTCTATAAAAAAACGTACCGTACTCATGACCCACAGTGGGAGGAAATTCACTTTTTTCCTTCAGCTTGACGCTCCGAACTTTTGTCTCCTCTATTTGTTTATTAATTATTTTTTCAATCAAAGTATGGAAAAACTGAAATTTTTTACATAACAATTTGATACGCTTTAATAACTGATCAGGAAAACTTTATATTATCTTAAATGGATGTTTAGGGACTCATAAAATACAAGAAATTTGCTTATTATTCCATTTATTTGTTATAAACAAATTTACAAATAGTCTTATAATCGGTAAAAAAATTGTTGTGCTAAAAATGCTTCACATTAATGTAGGAATGACATTTAATAACAAAAATAATTTGAAAGTTTATAATAACTATTGTAATTATGAGCGTATGAAAATCACGGTCGCCGGGTTTGCAAATCTCTACAGAGTCACGCGCTGCTCTGTTCAGCCAGCGTCACTAGTCCAGTGGTAAAGGGCCTATCTAACGACCAGGCTGTCGCAAGTTCAAATCTTTTATTTGACAACTTTTTTTGTTTTATTTTTTCTAATTTTCACATTTTAAATATGTCAAATAATCATTTTTAATTCCCCCCAGCGATCAATTTTTTCCCTCTTAAGGGCATGTGACACAGCCAAATACCTATATTACCTACCTCACTTTATCAGTTCACTGAATATTTTTTTGAACCTAAGAACTTTTTTTGTAAATAAAATATCGAGCTGAAACTTTGGAAAATGTATAAGAGTGCAATAAATTACGTTTAGGTACTGCATTTTGGTAGGAACATCACCGGCTGATGCCGATGGAATTGATGGTTGAAATTTTTTGTTACATCTTTTATTATTAAGCTTTGTATTTAAACGTAGTTTTCTTTCGGCTCTTGCATTTTTCAAATTTTGAGACCGCTATTTTATGTATAAAAAAAGTTCGAACGTTCAAAAAATGTCGAGGTTCATAAAAAAGATGAAATAATTTTCAGTGAAGTTCCTACCAAAATGCAGTACCTAAACGTACTTTATTGCACTCTAATACATTTTCCAAAGCTTTAGCTCGATATTTTATTTACAAGAAAAGTTCTTACGTTCAAAAAAACATTCAGTGAACTGATAAAGTGAGGTTGGTAATATATTTGCATAATCATAATTTATCGTAATTTATTGCATTTGTTGTCGAGAAACGTTATGTTTCAAATGTTTTACGTCGATTATCACCCACAAATATATTACGAACAATAAATAAAACTTTTATCTTTTTTAAATAGAAGTATGAGAAGGTATAATAACTTTAATGTAAACTTAAAAAATTCAATTATAGTCAAAACTTCTAGATATAAACAATCCTTTCTGGGAATGATAGTTAAATAGTCAATTAATAAATGCCCGTTAATTTTTCTGTAACAATTGGAAATGAGCAAATTCAGTTTTATAAACCGACAGAAGTTGCAATAAAATTTGTAATAACAAATTTTTTTTAAAGAATGTGCATTTTTTTAAAGAGAAAATGAAACTACGTCTGTTTCAATATCAATGCATGTTATGAATTATAATAATATACATTTATGGAAATTTTTCTTTTCAATTGAAAATTTATCTATATAGTTGAGGATTCAATTGTTTTGTCGAAAATACCTGTTTTTGGCTTTCTTTCAGATTTAAATATTTCTCGAAAATTTGTTTTTTTTTTTTTGGTTTTTTATTTTTTTTCTGGATTTACATTTTATATTTCTTCAATTTTGCACATTTGGAATGGAAATTTCTTGA
>NC_046665.1:27126917-27128292 GCF_010883055.1 Belonocnema kinseyi | reverse complement strand
GTACGCTTCTCTTTTTGCTTTTTGGGCAGCCTGACTTTCATCATTCCACCACGCATCACCAGACATTCTTCCTACAACTGCGGTACCACACACTTCGATTGTATGTCTAACAAGGATGTCCCGTAACATTGTCCAGGCGCCCTCTATATCTTTGTTTTTTATACGGTCGTCTCATGTTGCCCTATCTATGCTTTCGATTATCTTATTTTGGAAATCTATTCGCACATTCGGTTTCTCTAGGTTCTCAATTTTCATTCGCGTTTGTTTTGCTTTCTTGGTTCTCTTTTCTCTCCATCCCCGACCTAAGTTAATTTTTGAGATCAGAAGGTAATAATCAGTATTGCATTCAGGACCCCTCATGACTCTTGTATCTTTGACTAACTCTCTTAGTCTTTCATCCGCAACAACAAAGTCAATTATACTGCGGCTATTTCCTTTAGACCAGGTATACATGTGGATCATTTTATGCCTAAACCAAGTATTTGTAATAAACAGACCCCTTTCTAAGCATAGACCAACTAATTTATCTCCGTTATAGTTTGTTCTTGGATCCCCAAAATTATCTAATACTCTTTCTGTATCCTGATTTTGGATGCCCACCCAACCGTGCATGTCTCCTAGTAGAATTATTCTTTCCCCATGTTCGCAAATGTTTATTGTGATTTAAAGTGTCCAAGAAGGCGTCTTTTACTTCTCTAGGATCACTATCAACTGGCGCGTAGCATGCTATGATAAATAGTCTTCTGATTCCTACTTTCATTCTAGCCCACAGCAGTCTGGGAGACACGAAACCATGGTCTCCGAGATGCTTCTTTGCTCTTTCATTCAAAATCAGACCTACTCCTTGTTTACCATGTTATTCACAGTCTACTCCTGACCATATTTCAAATCCGCCTTTCAACACGCCGTTTTTCATGTCTTTGGCTTCGCATCCCTTTTTCTTTGTTTCAGACACACATAAAATATCTAGTTTCTTCACGTCCATAGTTTTACGCAATTCTTTTACCTTTAGATCATTTACTCCCCTAGCATTCCAAACACCCAGTCTCCATTCGTCGCCTGAAACATGACCTTTAGATTTTCCGTGTGCATGTCTTTTGTCATTAAAAGTTCCAGTTCTTTCTGAGGCTATTTTGTAGTTTGGATTATTCAGTATTTAGATTATACGCCCAACTAACACCCTTATGCAATAAGTTTATTTTCTGAGTCGAAATCATGTCAAAGTTAAGTATCAAATCGTCATATGGTGGAGATTGTAGTTCTAACGTCAGAGTCCCACCAAAAACTTCAGTTAATAATGGAGGGTTGGGAGAGGGGGGAGGTAGAACTGGAACCGAGAGAGTCGTCTTGGGTTTGTGTTTTTTTTTTCATGCAA